>NW_027196377.1:0-94172 GCF_038502225.1 Cherax quadricarinatus | reverse complement strand
AACTGCTCGTAGACACTCATTGTTCTTAGCTTAACGAAGACCCTATAGGCTCCATTAAGCGCTACCCCATAAAGTTCTTCATCAGCTACACCATAAGTCTCCTTGATGATGGCTGGTAGGATAACTGAAGCTGTTTGGGCCGTCACAGCCCCACGCACCAGCTGTATACAGACAATGTTGATCCGCCTTCGTGTCTGCTCCGCCATATTGAGAAAATCTCAGCTTGTCTCAACGGCCAGCAGAGGGCAGTGTAACGCACGTCCACTCACTACAGAGGTCGAGCGACGAATGTGCTCAGTTTTTTTTTTATATTTTATTTAAAAACAATACAGTTTAACATAAAAATAAAAAATAAGGAAATAGTATGGATCTCAATCAAATTAACTGACAAATGGATTGCACCTATATGCTCGCAAGATATTGCTGCAAAACATACAACAACAACCTACGGCAAGAACATAGCTCCAAAAAAATACGGTCACAGGGTCGTGAACTGAAATATATACACATTCTTGATTCAAAACCTTATATGTATATAAATTTTACATATAACATGACATCTGACAAAGGCTCAATACACTAGAAAAGAAAATATACAAACAAATTATATCAATCAAATCCCAACCTTCGCATTAATCAAAAAAACAAAACCTAACATCATAATCTTACTAGAACATCTACATACAGCTTTACATATACCAACATACGAATAAACATAAAAAGAAAACAACTTAGAACACAAAAACTGAAGCGCATTACTGTTACAATAAACTCATATACAAAATCTCAGACACAAATGGACTACGTCACTAAACTGTCTAGATATGTCTGTATACCATACAGACTAAAACTTAACATCAAGAACTTAGCAATGACACCAAACCAGTATCAGAGTACAGACCATAATTATAAACTTTAAAAAGAATGGAATCATACATATATCAAGTCTTACATAAAGCCTGACCCATGACAAAGGCTCAATACAATAGAAAGGGATATATATATACACACACACACACACTCACACACACTCACACCCACACACACCCACACACACCCACCCACACACATACACGCAAAATGTTTCACAAACTCACATTAAGCAGATGCACTGTATACACAAAACTCAGAGTTAAGGTTGGCTGGTAAAGCCTTACCTTCTTCAGTTCTCAGCTTCCACTAGTCGAGTAAGCCTCTAGGGGAGAATCTGACTTTAAATCACATTACACTTCCACAGAAGTTTTTTTTTTTTTTATATTTTATTTAAAACTCAGGTACAAAAACATATGGGTACATAATCAATATGTAACAAGATACAGGCAGTGAACAATAATCAACTGTGACTACACAGTACTGAAGAAGCACATATATAATGACAGAACTGGCTGCTGCACTCAAATCAAACACCGCTTGTACGTACTGTGCTTCACATGAAAAGGTGGTCACATATACATATATATACACACATACATATATATATATATATATATATATATATATATATATATATATATATATATATATATATATATATATATATATATATATATACATATATATACACATATACACACATATACATATACATACATACATACACACACACACACATACACATACAACCCACCCAGTAAAGCTTACACTCCCCCCCCCCATGAAAACGTGCCACTTTCACCTTAAATACACAGTGACAAAACTCTTATACATACACATTTGCAAAAGCATTAAAAACTTCAATGACAATATATATATAAACACAATCCAGCCAGCTAAACGGCTGACACTATAATACAAGGAATGTCTGAACCTGATGGCTCACATCCACCATAGAACACAATCCACCCTACCCTCATATACCCTATGGTAATAATTAATATCGTGCACGGTGGTGGGTTTAAGACACTACCGCTGACACTTCAACCCCCCCCCCCCCACATGCCTAGTAACTGTGTCTGCCATCACCACTCATAACCACCAACAGTTCTTGATAGTAATTAGCATCTTATATATCACCATAAAAACACGCTACACACATAAACCTACCACAATAATAAATAAATTTACACATTATTCCCTCCAGCAGACAGATTATTTACACTGTCGGAGATAATCTATACATCACATCCTACAGAGAATGGACAACATTAGACATCTAAAATAATATGACATGTGTATCACATGACATGCTATTGCAGAGATTATTTAAACTCCTACCCCCCCCCAATTAAAAAACTGACCAGTTTCACCTGGCTATACACAAGATCAAAAACTCATTCACTTGAACATATATAATGAAAATGTGAAAAAAAAAAACATCTGTAACAATATATAAGCAAAAACAGCCCAGGCAAGATCTTACATTATATACAATACCAGAACGTTCCACTAGTTAAAAAACAGGTATGAAACCTCATTATTATGACAAGTTACATTGCTCATATATAGGTAGACATGTATAATTACAGGTTAAAATATGCTTATATACTAACATGCTTATGTACATCCTTACAAAACATGAAGGAATCCTTAGATAAATTATAATCATCGGTGTTCACAATAACACCAAGACATTACATTGAATATCACATTGAATATCACCTCAACATCCTTTCCTCACACAATTCCACACACACTCACACAACACACTCACCCCCTCCCCTGGGAAGGCCAGCCCGTTCATGCCCCTGACCGCTTATAAAGACCATAAATCCCTCAAAAGAAAGTCCCTGTAGCCCTCCGAGAAATCCCTCTCCCACCTCCTACCATATATTTCCCTGTTGCGACACTTTGTTCTATAAAAGGATGCTGCTATGGCCATCCTACGTTCCTCCGCCCCTTTGTCTCTCATTGCCCATGATATATACACAAAATCAACCATTAAGTAAGCCACTGCCCTTTGAACCTTTACCCCAACCCCACCTACATCTAAACTAAGCGCTCTCAAAACCGACAACCCTGTCCCCCCCACATACCGGATTACTTTCCCTAACCATTCCCGCACAATCCCTAGGCTTTCACAAAAATAAACTACATGAAAAGCTGATTCATCTACCCCACAAACCTGACACTCCCCACCCTCCCTTATTCGCCTATTTCGTAAAACAACCCCAGACGGCAATATTCCGTGAAGAAACCTATACATTACTTCCCTCACGCGAGGCCGGATGCGTAACCCTTTTAATCGGCCCCAAATGTCTTCCCATGCGTACATCGGGTACACTCCTTCCGTTGCCACTACCACCCTAGGCCATATCTTCCTCTCCATGGACCCTACCCGCATGTTTCTCGGCTCTCTGACCATCATCAATAGACGCAACAACTCCTCACCATCTCTCAAATCTTGTCCCTTCCACCATCTCCGAAGATCTCCCTGCAGCATCCCCAACCCTCCACTCCCTTCCCCCCGAGCCCTTAGCAACCCATGTTTCACATATACACACTTCAACCTTCTTTCCAAATGAATTAACCCCAGCCCTCCCAAGGCCACCGGAAGTGTTACCACCTCTCTTTTCAACCAATCGCATCCCGAACCCCAGATAAAACGGAAAACTCTGCTCAACAATCTCCGGACATCCCCATACACCAAAGGGTACAAAGCTGCCACATGCCATATTTTACTGTACAAAAGCACATTGACCACAATGACCCTCTGGTGTAGCGTAAGATGTGTCGGCCTCAATCCTGACAATCTTCCCAATACCCTATCTACCACACCCTTTGAATTATTCTCCCTCGCCATCTGAGCATTACCCATATACACAACTCCACAAATTTTCACCCGGTCCACGACACTCCAACTCACCCCCCCCACCC
Organism: Cherax quadricarinatus; assembly: GCF_038502225.1. NCBI lineage: Eukaryota > Metazoa > Arthropoda > Malacostraca > Decapoda > Parastacidae > Cherax > Cherax quadricarinatus. The sequence continues at coordinate 90,359 of NW_027196377.1, read as the reverse complement.
CCGCCCTCCTGCCCATCCCATTCACCCAATATCATGAGCTTAGATTTATGCACATTCACTGCCATACCTGTTGCCATCCCAAAAACGTCTATAACTCTCTCCAGACCCTCCAATCCCTCCCTCCCACTCACTAGGACAGTTGTGTCATCAACGTAACCTATGATACTGGGACTCCCACCTCGTATGTCCTCCCTTACCCCCTCCTGTATGCACCTTTCCACTGCCCTATAAAACGGATTCTGTAAACATGCAAATAATATTTGTGACAACGGGCAACCTTGCCTCAATCCCCTGCCCATTTTCACATGCAACCCCACCCTCCCATTTATCTGTACACACATCCCAGCTCCCCGATATAAAGTACGTGCCCAATTCACAATGTCCTCCCCGAACCCTTGCCGCTCCATGATTCTCCACAGAGCCTCCCTCTCGACACTGTCATATGCCGTTCTCCAATCCAACGCCAATACCCCTCGTTTCCCCTCTTGCGGACCCTCAATAAATCTTCTAATAACCCCATGACCCTCAAAACCCTTTAATTACGTTCACTCCACAAACTCCTAAAAACGAGCCAAAGAGTTAGGAACTGTGTCCTGAACCCAGAGTTACAGGTTCAGAATCACAACAGTTACGAGTTTTCTTCTAGACTATCATTTAAAAATGGTAATGTTGGTAACTCTTGCGAAGCTGACTTCGAGCAACACCTTACTCGCGAATTCATTCCTCAAGGAGACAGGGAACCTGAATTGCATATCTATACAGAACTTCGGAAGCCTACAAAGCTGCTTCGAACTCTGAGGAGCCACAAGTGTCCTCACTGCAACAAGATTTTCAACTATAATAGTAGATTTAAGCGACATCTGACACACAAGTCCAATGTAGTTAGTAACCTCGAAGACCGAGATCCAGAAAGAAACTACACTAGTATCTGATACTGGAGACTCCTCATTTGTCTCGAAGATTTATCAGCGCCCTCACTGCTCGGAGATTTACCGAAATAGATGCGTTTGAGCGACGCTTTCTGACTTGCAAGTGTCGGGTAGCCAGAACTTGGCGTGTTAGGTAAGACACACATGCAACAGTTAGGTATCTTTATTTCGAAACGTTTCGCCTACACAGTAGGCTTCTTCAGTCGAGTACAGAAAAGTTGATTGAAGCAGAAGATACTTAGACTATGGAACAATACTCTTCTCCAGACTGAGGGACTGACCACCTCAAAACTTCAAGGGTGATGGACTGATTACATCGTCTTCAAGTATCTTCTGCTTCTATCAACTTTTCTGTACTCGACTGAAGAAGCCTACTGTGTAGGCGAAACGTTTCGAAATAAAGATACCTAACTGTTGCATATGTGTCTTACCTAACAAGCCAAGTTCTGGCTACCCGACACTTGCAAGTCAGAAAGCGTCGCTCAAACACAGTCTCCGCTTTTCCTCCGGGGAGGACTTAAACAAAACCGACAAAATTTGCAATTGTCTTTGGATTTACTTTATATCTTTTAAACCATTTCCTAGTATTTCATTTACATTTTAAATTGTGAAATGTCAAGCTTTGTAAAGTAGGTGAATAGTGTCTAGTGAATATTTTTAAATCTTTAAATATTTTTATTTTTTGCTTCTTAATCACAAGACCCAGTCAGTGACGTGACTCAATACAGATCCATCTCCATGTGAATATAATTCAAAATTACCGATATGAGCATTTATCTGAGGAATAGTTAAAATACCCTAAGTAAGTTTATTCAGGTATACACAAATAGTTACATAGCACCATTTGTGTAAAGTACCTAGGATAAGTTGTTAAATTAGACACATGTGCAACTCTTGGGTATCTTTATTGAGGAAACGTTTCGCCACACAGTGGCTTCATCAGTCCATACAAAGGATAAACTTGAAGAACAGTGACATTCCCATATCATTGACTAATGACCGAACACTGACTCGCCAGGGACCTTGATGAGCGAGTCATGACCAACTACGGACTCTTCTGGTTTCCATATTGTCCAGACAATGTCTTATGAACTTGTCAGTTTTCTGAGCCATTTATATTAAATTTCTAAGCTGATGAATTTCCTTAAAGGAAGCTTCGTCTTAAGTTTATTAAAGTTGATAAATGGCTTAAAACCGACAAGGTGAAGTTTGCAATTAAGACATATGCAACATCTGGGTATCTTCATTTTAGACTTTTCGCCATCCAGTGGATTTATCAATACAAATTCCAGGACGTAATTCGAAGACAGTAGAACTATATACAGAAGAGAGACAGTCCCTCAGCCTTAGAGTTGGTGTGAAGATCACCGTGGTCGTGGAGATTCTGGAGTAGAAGCAAGGAACCTGGGGTTTATATACTGACGTCAGGTGGAAAGGGGGACGTGTAGCAGACGAGGACAGTCATTGGTAGGCGGGATTCTTGCACAACCTGTCAGACACTCCAGCATCATGGAATCTTGATTCTGAGGACATGTACATAACCTTCACGGCGACAACTAGCTAGTCTTTGGGCAGGACCTACTTCCACTGGGGAATCCCGCCTATCAGTGACTGTCCTCGTCTGCTACACGTCCTCTTTCCACCTTACGTCAGTATATAAGCGCCAGGTTCCTTGCTTCTACTCCAGAATCTCCACGACTACGGTGATCTTCATACGAACTCCAAGGCTGAGGGACTGATTACCTAGTCTCCTGTATATAGTTCTACTGTCTTCGAATTATGTCCTGGAATTTGTATTGATATAGCCACTGGATGGCGAAGTCTACAATAAAGATACCCGGATGTTACACAGGTGTCTTAATTTCATATTGTCGGTATTTTATACCATTCTTACACAAGTAACACTTGTGTAGCATGTGGGACTGCACAAGGCCACTTATGGCCCTGTGTTGTACACAGGCTCAGGGACTGATTACCTCAAACTCTTCTTACACCTTTCTGCTTTAGAACTGAAGTAACTGACAACACGCTTCAGTGAAGATTCCCAAATGTTGCACAAGTCTCAATCTTCAACTTGACGGCTTTCAAAACCATTCATCAGACGTCAAATACTGCAACATCATGGGATCTTGTATCAAGAAATTTAATGCTTTTCCAACCTTTGGACGAAGACTTTAGATTAGTGGAAGGTTCCACTGATACCACCGCCTCGACTAACTAAAATATGTATACCACTTCTCCGGCCATATGCTGAACTTTATAAGTGATGGACTGAACACATCGATTCCAGGCTGAGGGACTGATTACCTCAAGCTTTTCCTCTTTACGCATTTCTTTGTATTGGACTGATGAAGCCACTGGCGAAAACTTTCGTTAATAAAAGATTCACGTGTTTCACAAGTCTCTAATACTTTATCACAACTGGAGAATCTCCTCTATTTACTGGTTACTTCGCATATTTTATTAATATTGGTCAAGTTACAAAACTTGAGAAAATACAACTAATGTGACACTGGCAACGTCTCTCCAGGACGTATCAAGCCGGTCCTGGAGAGAAACGTTGCCACAATGTCAGTTTCATTTGCGTCCTTTTAAATTCTGTAACTTGAGCTAACGTGTCAGTGACTTGTTTGACCTGAAGATCATTGTAACAAATTTATGAGCATAAAGTCAGTTTGAATTTACCTGCGTAGATCCCAAATTGACATTGGAAAAAATTAACAACTTAAGATAGTTCCTCAACCGACTGGACTTGGCAGACGATGCAACATCCCCCCAATGAAAAGCAGGGGTGTCACTAGCACGTTAAGAGACCATACAATAAGTGTCAGGGGCCCCGAGACTGTTCAACTGCCTCCCAGCATATATAAGGGGGATTACCAACAGACCCCTGGCAGTCTTCAAGCTGGCACTGGACAAGCACCTAAAGTCGGTTCCTGACCAGCCGGGCTGTGGCTCGTACGTTGGTTTGCGTGCAGCCAGCAGTGACAGCCTGGCTGATCAGACTGATCCACCAGGAGGCCTGGTCACAGACCGGGCCGCGGGGGCGTTGGCCCCCGGAACTCTCTCCAGGTAATTAAAACTTTCAACCCGATAAGCGAGTGGAACTTATGACTGTTAAACTTGCTTATTTTCCATATCACATGTGGTTGCCTCACTTGAAATCTAGGAACATTTAAAAAAAAAAAAAAAACGCACTTTGCATATGTTATGGAGCGCTAAACCCGTAAGATTGTGCAGCGCACGTGAGGGGGAGGAATGGAAGATATTCAGGGAACTGGAGCACAGATCCCATTCCAGACCAAAAACCCTTCTGTCAAGGAACCTACCTCGAGGGGGGGGGGGGGGTAGTTACAATAATAGCCGAGTTTGATAAGCGTCTGTCGTAATTTGATGACTATTAAGAGCCATTTTAGAAGAATCAGTTTGCAGGTTCTCAAGTCTTCAAACGGATACCTTAGAAATCTCCAGACATCGAACATCTTCACTAGCAGTTCCAGCAACTAACTGCACTAGTTAAGAATACTGGATCGGAAATGAGGCACTGTCGTTCACGGCTGTTTAGTGCAACACTTAACAGATTGATGAAAATTAAGACACTTGTGCAACATCTGGTTATCTTTATTGTAGACGTTTCGCCATCCAGTGGCTTTATCAATACAGATTCTTGGACATAATTAGAAAATAGAAGAACTATATACAAAAGATGAGGTAACCAGTCCCTCAGCCTTGGAGGTGGTGTTTACAGCACCATAGTTGTAGAGGTTCTGAAGCACAGGTAAGGAGACTGGCGCTTATATAGGCGTCAGTGAAGAGACGTAGCAGACGAGGGCATAGTCACTGGTAGGCGGGATTCCCCAGTGGAAGTCCTTCCCAAATTGATGGGCAAGTTGTAGAAGTCGTGAAGAAGGTGATGTAGATGTCCTCTGAATCAATATACAATGATGTTGCAGTGCCTGACAGGTTGTGCAAGACAGGTATACAATACAGACAAGATGAAAGTTAGGACACGTGCAACATCTGGTTAACTCTCATCATGGTATAAACCTTGGTAATAAATACCGACAAGTTGGTTTAGAAAGACACGTAAGCAAACACCGACATGTTTATTAGAAAAAGTTTCGGTCCTGGGACCTTGATCACTTCTCAGAAGTGATAAAGGTCCCAGGACCGAAACGTTTTCTAATAAATATGTCAGTGTTTGCTTACGTGTCTTTCTAAACCAACTCATCTTGTCGGTATTGTATACCTTGTCTTGCACAACTTATGATTGCTCTATTTACTGTTCAATCAAAAATGTTATTTTTCCCCCCACACTTAGGAACCCTTGTGATTCAGTGCTTTATTATAATTTACACTAGTAATTTATGCAGAAAGTTACTAGTCCGTTCACAGTATTTAAGTAGTCTTAGGACACATGGTACTTATGAATTACATATTCAGTTTGGAAGATAAAAAAGTTATTCTAATGGAAAATTAAATACAAACTTAATAGGTAATTGTTAGTCTTAAAATATTTTAATAAACTTCTACGAGTAAGGAAATAAGAGCGAAAGTTTATTAAACCTGGTTTATTACTAAATCTAAAAACTGCATACATAAAGATAGTAGAAAGAGCAAAGTCTTATATAAAGCAGTGGAGACACTGCAGTCATTTATAAAAGCTTTTGAAGTCTCCGTCCAGGTGAGACTTCCACTTTACACCAGCAGGAAGTGGAAGGAGCAGACTAATCCATCTCCAGCCGCTGGAAGCTCCACAAACACTCGAGAAGCGTCCTTTATCTCTCGTGTTTGAGATGGAAGTAATGTGACAGGTGGGAGAGTAGCGAGGTAGTCTAAATCTTCATTAAGCTGACTTAGACATTTATTTCCTTGCACTTGCCTGTCGTCGATCTGAACAGAGCAAAGATCACATTTATACGATATTTTATTTTTTAATTAACACAGAATAGTTTTACATGAACTGTAGATGCATAGGCATCAGTACATAACACCGGTAGTGCCAGACATTATTGTTCAGGTTAAAAAAAGTGGAAGGTGGTAACAAAATTATAGTCGACAGGAATGAGACTTACCCGAGACAGCAGCCCAGCTTGGATCCCTTGAAAGTGAAAGTACACCCTCATAAGAGGCCTCAGAAAGCGCCTTCCTCTTTCACGGTCAAGTTCTTTGGCCTGACTTGGGGTTCATCATGCCGGACGCTGCTGGGACTGGGTTCGTGAACAAGAAAGTGTTCCTTAAATTCGTCTTCATCTTGGTAAATTTTTAAGCAGTAGGGACATGGATATAGCTGACGTCGCTGCAGGAAGTATCCTGCCCTGTCCACCGCGCTAGAAGTTCCTTCCTTCCGTTTCGAAGGGACAATTTTGTGAGTAACAAGGTGTCGCTCAAACAAACTTCTAAACTTGAAATTAAGGATGCACTGAGGGCATTGGTAAGTATTTACTATACCAGTTTGACGCTTCCGTTTACGGCTTTCATCAGGTTTTTGCTTTATAGGCAGGACTTCAGGTACCTTGTTAGCCTGTGCGATGCGGATACTGGATCCGCAAGCGAGAAGGTGCTGCTTAAACCTGGCTTCATAATGATAAATCGCGTAGCAGTGAGGGCATTTATGTGCTTGATGTCGGCGCCTCCGTGTGCGTCCTAAACTTTCAGCTGTGGCGGTAACTGTGTCACCGACTTCTAAGTTAGGTAAATTCCGCTCCAATTCATTGGGCGAAAAATCTAGATCAATCACAAGATTGTCATGAGACTTTTCTAGAGAATCATCAGAGTCTAAAGATTCAAGATCCATGTCTTTAGCACATGCTGCGTATAGAGGAACTTGTTAGATGTTTAGAGCGTGGTTTATACAAGGTCAAATCACAACGGCAAGTGCCGAGAACCAGTGCAAGCCACGTGTGAACCAGTTGTCGCTGCCGGCCACTGTACCTCTGGATCCTTGACACCTGTGAAAAGCAGGATATTTGTTAAGCGTTTCGCCATGAGCCACTAAGTCTAACTGAAGAAGCCATTCTTGGCCAAACATTTTCTACAATAACTATAGCTGCTCATTATTCTTCCCCCCTCCCACCCCCCATTTCTCGTCCATCGCCATACCACTCCTGACCCGTGCCAGAAATTTTCTTTACCAATCCAAACTCTCCTCAGCACTGAACTTCATCTGACCTTTGTTGCAAAATGCGACAACTGAGAAGTCTAGGAATATCCAGAGAACAACAGATCAACTTATTAAATAATGTTCTGCTGAAAGTTAAGAGATAAATGCCCCGGATAGCTAAAGAAAGTATTACAAAACTACGTACTAAATACTATTGATGTACAACAGATGTGGCCTTGACCAGCAGCTGAGTGAGTGTGAGTGGGAAGGTGGCTCTCCAGATACAACGTCAGGTGACTTCTACCAGCTTACCACACGACCAGTAATCAAACAAGCGAGCAGGTTGTTCGTAGGAAGGGTAGCCAATCAAAACTCCTTTCCAACGAGCACAGTGAGTAGAGAAGTTGTTACATAATACCTACATACAAACTAAATATACAAGACAAATAATATAAAACAAGAGAGGTTGTTGGCTATGTTGCTTTTGTTCTTTTGTAAGATTGCCGAAGAAACACGATAATGATGGGATTTACCAACATGTTAATGAGGTTAAATATGTCAGTCTACGATACGTCTTAATAAAACGTCATTGTCTGCATCGCTCTTGGGCCGTGTAGACCCCCTTGCCTGACGCTCCTCAGTAACCTGACAGCAGTGGTACGAGGAGGTGTTGTTGTGTCTCTGTTGACACCGCTGGAAAATTACTGGTGTTAAGATGGTGGTTTGTCATCGCAGACGCATTAATACTATTGGTATTGAACTGCTTCGAGGTGCGATTACACCTAGTTCAGCTCAGTCGTTTTTTCGCTGCCTGACCACGGTAGAGTGCGGTAGTGCTCTGCACCCCTCTGCTGTTTGTAGGCGAGCGCCCTTGTCAGTTACCTGGCTGCAGTGGTGTGAAGTGGTGCTGTCACACCTCGGCTAACAACTTAGGTGCACTGTGATTGTCAAGATGGCGGTTAGTCTGAGACGAAGGATAAATACTGTAGGCATTGAGCTACTTAAAGGAACGATAACGCCCAGTTTTGCGCAAGTCTTATTGCCAAAGATCATCCGGGAGACATATGGCGTACAAGATAGTGACTTGTATGGTGTAGCATTGAACGGAGGACAACGAATTTTCGTCAAACTGCTATCAGCAACGGTTTATGAATCGTTAGTCACCAGGTTTCAGGACGTGAGTCTTAACGTCACACCAGCTGTCACTGTAAGAATGATAGATGTTTCACGGTATTATACGTGGATCAAATTACGCAACGTTCCCTTTGAGGCGGACGAGGCGGATATAAGGAAAGTTTTTGAGAAGTATGGGACGGTGCATTATGCTCAACATGGTACGTGGGCGGCAGGAGCCTATGCTGGTTTTCCAGAGGGTTCTTTCAACCTCAAAATGACTTTGAGGCACCCAATACCATCCTATGTGTATCTACAAGATTTCAGGACGCAGGTAATGGTATTGTACCCAGGACAACGACGTACGTGCCGCCTATGTGGTGAGTATGATCACATAGCGGCGACCTGTGACAAGCGAAGACGTGTGCCTGGACCTGTGGTGGACGTCGCAGCCCCTGCTTCGAAGGTGGCAGGTGAGGAACAAACATCGGATGGAGGGCGTGGTGTTTTGTGGAGCGAGATAGTGGATCGGGCACACAGGACTGGCGGTGAGTTGGAGTCCCGCCCCCAACTGCCTGATCAGGTGTCGTCTCCTGTGGATAAGGAGGAGCAGCAAGTACAAGAGAAGGTTCTTGAGATTGAGGAGGAATTGGTGGAGGTGTTGAAGACGTTGTCACCACCAGAGAGGGACGTTACATCTGAGCGTGGCGTCATTGGAGAATCGTCGCTCCCAGTAAGTCTGAGACATGATAATTTGGGACTTGATGGTGGTTTGGAGTCGTCCATTGAATCATTAAACCGTTCTCAGGTGGAGGTGGAGGTTCATCGAGAGGTAACATCTGACCAAGACATGTTTAACATGACTGTCACGAGAAAGAGGGCGGCTACATCAGATTCTGATGACGTCCTTACGCCTGCACAAAGGCCTGGGAAACAGACTGAGGTGAAGTGTGAAGGTAGTGGTGTAGGTGGTGGTAGCCATGATAGGAGGCACCGGAAGAAGGGGGGGAGGGAAAGAGAGCACTCTGAAGGTGTTGAACGTAAATTCAAGCTCTGGAGTTGTAAAGAGTGATGAGAGGAAGCAGGGGTGGAAACTTTAATAGGCCTTAGGTGTATGTCTGTAAATGTTAATGGGTTATGTAGCGGTATGAAGAGAGATTGGTTTCGTAATTTTCTGAATAAATCTAGAGTGGATGTTGTGTTCCTGCAGGAGCACAATTTCAAAGAGGGTAGGGTGTTGGAGGTGGCAGGATTTCGAGTAGTTATCCTGCCATCTCCCCGTCTAAAAGGTGGTGTCGGAATTTTAATAAGGGAGACGAGCCCGTTTGTTTTGCAGAGAAGCGAGGGAGGAGGGGGAGGGAGGGTGTTGCGTGTGGATGGGTGGTGGATGGGTAAGCGTGTGTCTTTTGTGAGTGTGTATGCGCCGGCTGAAAATAACATAAAGGTAAAGAATGATTTTGTGTGTGAGGATCTTGTTTTTCTTAAGTGCACTGCCAGAGGTGGCGATAGTTGGTGGGGACTGGAATAGTGTAATCAGGGTGGCTGATGTGGACCCAAGAGGGGCTGGATATATGTCTGTGGCTCTTAGGGATTTATTAAGGGATGTTAGGTTACGTGATGCCTTTGGGGGGGCGGTGTGGGAGACTGAATATACGTTTGTTAAGAGTGGATATGCTGCGAGACTAGATAGTGTACCTTTCTCAGGGAGTGGACGTGAAATCTTTCAGTACTGTGGAGGCTACAATGTCAGATCATAGGGCAGTGGTGGTGGAGGTTGGGTGGGGGACGCTCGCGGACATATATTTAATTTCCAATAACTTCTATATAAGTGTGTTAGGTGATGAGGAGGGGTTGGAGGGGTTTTCAGTCCTATGGAGGGAGCTTAGTGTGGAAGAACAGGGAGTGGATGACATTGTGACATGGTGGGATAGTGTCGCAAAGGAAAGGATTAGAAAGTTTTATGTGAGAGAGGGAAAACGTATTAATAATTTAAAATATGGACTGGCTAACTATTTAGAGGATAGGTTAAGAGGTTGCTATGGGAGGGGGGTGGGTGGGAATAATTTTCCTATGGATGAAATAGCTGAAATAAAGGGAAGGTTGAGGGTGTTGCAAAATGAAAGGTTTCAAGCAGTAAGGATGCAGGCAGGGGTGGAGGAAGTGCTTTGGGACGACAAGCCGTCAGCGTGTGTTTTGCGGCATCAAAAGCAAAGGCAGGCGCTGACGGCTATACCATGTTTAGAGGTAACGGAGATGGTTGGGAATTATAGAGTAGGGCAGGAGATACGAACCACGAAGGGGATGTGTGCGTATGCGGAGGCTTGGTACGAGAAGTACTAGAACAGTGGGGGGGGGGTGACGGGGCGTTGGACAAGGTGTGTACGTATGTGACGTGTAATTTAGGAAATAGTGATCGAAAGGCTTTAGGTGGGACTATTACGGCAGAGGAAATAGAGAATGCGTTAAGGGGAATGAGGAAGGGGAAAGCTCCCGGTATTGACGGTCTCCCGGTAGAATTTTATTTACAACATTGGGCGTTGATAAAAGAATTTATAGTTAGGTTATTTAATAGTATGAAGGAGAAGGGTAAGTTGGGGGAGAAGCAGGAAACAGCAGTTGTAGTGTTGGTCCCGAAGGTCAAGGGGCAGCCCACCCTTCGGGAGTACCGAGCCATATCACTGATGTGTGCAGACTATAAGGTGTTTGCAAAAATTTTAGGTAATAGGTTCAAATGTGTTGTGGAGAGGGTGGTGTCAAAATCTCAGTTTGGGTTGCCGGGAAGGTCGATGATTGAAGGACATGGGATACTGAGAAGTTTTGTGGAAGCTAAGGGTGGGGGTGGAGGGGCGGCTTTGTTGGCTCTAGATTGGCAGGGAGCATATGATAGAGGGGAAAGGGGAGCTTTGCAGGTTATACTTAGGAGACAGGGTTTTGGGGAGGAAATAGTCGAGTGGGTAAATACGTTGTACAAGGGGACGAAAATGAGGATACAGATTAATGGGTGTATGGGGAGGGAAATTGCAATGGGAAGAGGCCTTAGACAGGGATGCCCCATGTCCCAAATATTGTTTGCGTGTTTCCAGGACCCCTTTTATAGAATGGTTGACCGTAGCTTATGTACGCCATGTGAGGGAAGTGTGGGGGGTGGGAGGGCCTGGCCGGGGTTAATTGGATATGTTGACGACACCACTGTTCTCATTCGTGAAGGGATGTCAATGGGAGTGTTGGACGAGGTGGTGCAATTATTTGGAAGTGCCACGGGTATGCAGGTAAATAGTGCGAAGTCAAGGTGCATGGGGTTGGGTTCTTGGGTGGGGTGTGTGGGGGGAGATGTAATGTTGTTAAAGAATGGGCGGTGTCTTTAAAGATTTGTGGTATTATTTATAGGGATGACATGGTTGCGGCGCGGGAGGAAAACTCGGATAGGTTATTGGAAAGGATCGTGGGGCGTCTAGGTGTTCTGAGACCTCAGCACCTAACTCTTATACAGCGAGTGATAGTCGTGAACATTTTATTGTATAGTAAGGTTAGGCATGTTGCAGCTGTGTTCCCAATTACAGGGACAGCGATTGCGGGGATACTAAGACGGGTGTACAAATTTTAAGAACATAACATAAGAATGTAGGAACACTGCAGAAGGCCTACTGGCCCATACGAGGCAGGTCCTTATCAAAACGACATCTACCTAAAGCTACTCAAGAAATAACTCCCGTACCCCTTGACACCAATCAAACCCAGCCCCTCCCACTCACATATTTGTCCAGTCTCTTCTTAAAGCTACCCAAGGTCCTAGCCTCTATCACCCCACTGGGAAGACTGTTCCACGCATCTACAACTCTGTTAGAAAACCAGTACTTACCTATGTCCTTTCTAAATCTAAATTTATCCAACTTAAATCCATTATTCCTGGTTCTTACCTGGTTCGACACCCTCAGTACTTTATTAATGTCTCCCTTGTTTATGCCCGTCATCCACTTATACACTTCAATGATATCTCCCCTCATTCTACGCCTCTCCAGAGAGTGGAGATTTAAGGCTTTAAGTCTATCTTCATACGGGAGGTTCCTTACACAGTAAATCATTTTAGTCATTCTTCTCTGTATGTTCTCTAATGAGTCTATGTCCATCCTGTAGTAAGGGGACCAAAACTGAGCAGCATAATCTAAATGAGGCCTCACTAGTGATGTATAGAGCTGTAAAATAACTTTTGGACTTCTGTTACTTATACTTCTTGAGATAAATCCAAGTAATCTGTTGGCCTTGTTGCGCACATTAAGGCACTGCTGTCTTGGCTTTAGATTTCTGCTTACCATGACTCCCAAGTCTTTTTCACATTCTGTATGACCAAGCTCTACTTCACCTAGATTATAGCTTCGAGGGTTATTTTCATTACCAAGGGCAAGTACCTTACACTTATCCACATTAAACTTCATCTGCCATTTTTCAGACCAAGACATTAATTTGTTCAAATCGTCCTGGAGTTCATTGATATCCTCCTCAGAGTGAATTATACGGCCTATCTTTGTATCATCAGCAAACTTACTCATGTCACTAGTAATCCCTTCATCAAGGTCATTAATGTAAATTATGAACAGTAGAGGCCCTAAAACTGATCCTTGTGGAACGCCACTAGTGACTAATCCCCATTCAGATTTCACTCCATTAATGGTAACTCTCTGCTTTCTATTGGTAAGCCATGCCTCAATCCATGCTAGAACTTTACCTCCTATACCATGAGCTGCCACTTTTCTTAAGAGTCTCTTGTGAGGTACTCTGTCGAAGGCTTTACTAAAATCCAAATAAACAATATCATATTCCTTATCACTGTCAACTGCCTCAAATGTTCTATTGAAGAACGTCAGTAAGTTTGTCAGGCAGGAACGACCTCTCGTGAATCCATGCTGAGATTCATTTATCAAGTTATGCTCTTCAAGGTGACTTCTGATAATGTCAGCTATAATTGATTCTAATAACTTGCCCACTATAGATGTCAGGCTTATTGGACGGTAATTTGAAGGAGTGGACTTATCCCCTGATTTGAATATAGGAACCACATTAGCCATCTTCCACATCTCTGGCACAACACTGGTAAGGATGGACGCATTGAATACACTCGTTAATGGCTGACTAAGCTCCATCTTGCATTCCTTAAGTACCCTTGAAAACAACTCATCGGGTCCCGGGGACTTATTTTGTTTGTTTGTCTATCTGTTTAATAACCATGTCCCTCGTGACAGTAATATTAGTTAACTTAAATTCATCAGGAACTAAATAATTGTTAATTACTGGAATATCATTTACATCTTCCTGTGTAAAAACTGACAAAAAATAGTCATTAAATAAGGAACACATTTCCAGTTCATTATCCGTCAGCTGTCCATTCCCAGCCGTCAGCTGTCCATTCCCAGGCGTCAGCTGTCCATTCCCAGGCGTCAGCTGTCCATTCCCAGCCGTCAGCTGTCCATTCCCAGCCGTCAGCTGTCCATTCCCAGCCGTCAGCTGTCCATTCCTTAAATCTCCACTCTCTGGAGAGGCGTAGAATGAGGGGAGATATCATTGAAGTGTATAAGTGGATTTGTGGGGTTCACGTTGTGATTGGTTACGGAGGGACGTTGTAATGTTACCTGTACGTCAGGGTGGGTTGGGGTTGTTGGATTTGAGACGGAGGGCTAAATGTGTGTTTATTAAATGGGAAGTGTTGCGTGAGGGTGTGAACGCGGGGCGTTTGGGAAGGATACCTGGAGTTTACCTGGAGAGAGTTCCGGGGGTCAACGCCCCCGCGGCCCGGTCTGTGACCAGGCCTCCTGGTGGATCAGAGCCTGATCAACCAGGCTGTTGCTGCTGGCTGCACGCAAACCAACGTACGAGCCACAGCCCGGCTGATCAGGAACTGACTTTAGGCGCTTGTCCAGTGCCAGCTTGAAGACTGCCAGGGGTCTGTTGGTAATCCCCCTTATGTGTGCTGGGAGGCAGTTGAACAGTCTCGGGCCCCTGACACTTATTGTATGGTCTCTTAACGTGCTAGTGATACACGACAGGCTGGGTATGTGGTATCGAGGAATGGAGTTGAGGGAATGTGAAATAGTTTTGAGGGCTGTGATGTTGGTTAGGGAACTGAGAAAGGTTCGTATAAGGGTTTTGTGTAGGTTACTTGTAGGTAGGTGCGTTGTCCCAGTTGAGGGTTTGTTCCCCATGTATGCGTGGAAGAGTATTTGGTTTAGATTTAGTAAAATGAAGTTAAACCCTCGGGCGCGTGAGGTGATGTTTCGTTTTCTGCATGGGATCCTTCCGTCTGGTGAGATATTACGAAACAGACAGGTTGTAGAGGGTGGGGGGTGTGGTATCTGTGGAGGGGATGAGACAGCGTTCCATGTAGTTTACTTTTGTGAAGGGCTAGAGGAGGTTAGGTGCTGGTTAAGTAGGTTGGTACAGAGGGTGGGGGGCCGTGGGGTGTCGGTTTTGCGTGCTCTAAGTCTGGATATGGGTGGGTTAGACGAGGGTGTCATAAGAGCTTTAGATTATATCATGGTAGATTATATATGTCGTGGGTGATGAGAGGGAGAGGGGATAGTGAAGAGCGAAGGAAGGTTCTTGCGGTAACGTTCTATCGTACGATGTGTCGTAACAGAGATTTGTATGGGAGGAGGTGGGATCAGGCTTTCTCAGAGGGGTATAGAATGCTAACGTTAGGGATTCTCGTAAATCTGTGATTGAAAATGAGTGAGTGAAGGGGTTTTCATAGGTTGGAGGGAGTCAGGGGGTAACAGCGGGCTCGCCTCCCTGGGGGGGGGGGGTCGTGAGAGTGTTGTGAATGTGGGTTTGGAATGGTTTCCTGGTTTTCATTGGGACTTTATGGCAGCCAAGTGTGGATGTAGAGCTCAAGGTCTCGTTATGGTAGATATAACACTTTTCAGAATGTAGGTATAATATAGTAGATTTTTTATGTATAATTATGATGTGTATCAGTCTTGTATAACATGATTCTTGAGTAATAAGTTCTTTGCGACATGAAGTGTGTTTTAGTTTGTATTTATGTTACGTGCTGGGTTTTTGCACGATGAGATATACTTATATACTGTTTTGCATTGTGTATACAGTGCATCTGATTAATGTGATTTTGTGAAAATTTTTGTGTGTACGTGTGGGTGTGTGTGTGTGTGTGTGTGTGTGTGGATGTGGGTGTGTATATATATAAATATATATCCCTTTCTATTGTATTGAGCCTTTGTCATGGGTCAGACGTTATGTAATACTTTATATATGCATGATTGATTCTTTTTAAAGTTTATAATTATGGTCTGTACCCTGATACCGGTTTGGTGTTCATGCAAGTTCTTGATAAGTTTTAGTCTGTATGGTATACAGACATATCTAGACAGTTTAGTGACGTAGTCCATTTGTGTCTGAGATTTGTATATGGGTTTATTGTAACAGTATAGAGCTTCAGTTATTGTGTTCTAAGCTGTATTCTTTTTCTGTTTATTTGTATGTTGGTATATGTACAGCTGTATTGTTAGGGATAAGTATGTAGATTTTCTAGTAAGATTATGATGTTAGGTTTTGGTTTTTTGATTAATGTGAAGGATGGGATTTAACTGATATAACTTCTTTGTATATTTTATGTTCAAGTGTATTGAACCTTTGTCAGATGTCATTTATATGTACAATTTATATATATGCAAGGTTTTGTATATATGTCAATTCATGACCCTGTGACATGTAATTTTGTTTTTAGCTATGTTCTTGCTGTAAGTTTTTGTTGTAATATCTTGCGAGCATGTAGGTACAATCCGTTTGTCAGTTAATTTGATTAGGTTCCATACTGTTTCTTTATTTTTATGTTAAACTGTATTGGTTTTAAATAAAATATAAAAAAAAAGTTCAGCTCAGATACTCTTACCCAAGATAATCAGGGAGACATATGGCATTCAAGACTGTGAATTGTGTGGGGTAGCGTAGAATGGAGCGCACAGAATATTTGTGAAACTGCTTGCTGCGACAGTTTATGAATCGGTGGTTACGCGCTTTCAAGATGTGTGTTTTGACGTTACGCCTGCTGTGCGTGTGAGACTGGTGGACGTGTCTCGATATTATACCTGGATAAAGTTGCGGAATGTCCCGTTTGAGGCGAACGAAGCTGACATCAGAAACGTATTTGAGAAATATGGGACCGTGCATTCTGCCCAGCAGGGTAAGTGGTTGATGGGTGCCTACGAAGGTATGCCGGAAGGTACATTCAGCCTTAAGATGACGTTGCGTCAACCCATACCGTCATACGCGTATCTTCAAGATTTTAGGACACAGGTAATGATTTTATATCCTGGACAGCGGCGTACGTGTCGCATTTGTGGAGAGTATGACCACATAGCGGCGGCATGCGAAAAGAACAGACGCGTGACCAAACCTGTGCAAGAAAAAGTAGCCCCAGTCACACGTGACGAAGGTGAGCATCGTTCGTCAGAGGAAGGGCGTGGTCGTTTGTGGAGTGAGATGGTGAAACAGGCTTTTCGAAATGAGTGAGTCCTCCCCTCAGCTCCCTGCACCTGAGTCGTTGCCAATACCATCTGCTGGATTGGTACCCCGGCATGACGTGTTGAATATAGGTGAGGATTTAGACGAAGTTTTAAGGACCTTGTCACCGCAAGTGGTGGAAGCTCCGTCTCCGGAAGACGTAGCTGGAGACTTTCTGAGTCCGGATTGTCAACAATATGAGACTCGGCATTGTTCGCATCGCTCTTGGGCCGTGCGGACAGGCTGCGCAGTAGCTCCCGAATCATCTGGCATTCTGCGCAGTTTTCATATTCGTCTCTCAACTCTTGAGTAGAGAGGACGTACTTGGAACTGCGCTCTGACCCCTGGTGGCAGGTGACATTTTTTTTCATCATGCCGGAGAGTGGCCGCAGACGTGTGAACACTGTCTGTTTGGAATTAGTGAGGGGCGTGCTTACTGCCCAGAATACCAACATGTTGCTGACGGCGATATTGCGGGATACGTAAGGTATCGCTAATGAAGATCTTTATGGAGTCTCACTGAATGGTGTGGCACGCATTTTCCTCAAGTTCCGGCTGAGCAGTACATATGACAACATGGTGGCCAAGTATCAGGACGTGGTTAAGACGGTTACCCCTGGCGTTAGTGTCCGTCTTCATGACGTATCAAGATTCTACACCTGGGTCAAGGTGCGTAATGTACCTTTCGAAGCAAATAAATGGTATAAAATACCGACACAATGGAAATATAAACACACATGCAGTATAATGTGATCCTTTATTGACAACGTTTCACCCACACAGTGGGCTTTTTCAAGTCACACACAGATCTACCTGGGGTGTATGTATGTATAATGTTCGCCAAGACCATAGTCCTGGCACGGGAATATTTATAGTCATGTTGAGGTCAGATGGAGAATGCTGCAGCTGATGATCTACCGGGTGGGGTTATAGAGTCTTGGGTAGCTCGGCAGGGGTATTGGACAAGTTGTGAGTAGACCTTCTGCAGTGTTCTATGTTCTTATGTGGGATAGCGATGAAGAAGTTTCTTGGCGAGTTGTTAAGCTATGTTATAGAAGCCGTTGTTCTGGTTGAAATTGTTGGTTATAGGGATAAGCGATGATTCCAGGATTCTTCGGTATTGAGTGTTGTCTTCTGTGGCTATAAGTCTTGAGTTTCTGTAGTTAATTAAATGGTTGTGTGAATTGCGATGTTGTGGTGGTGTGGCGCTATTTAATTAAGGAAGCCAGCCCGTTTCTTTTGCATAGGTGTGAGGTAGGGGAGGAGGGGCGGGTGGTTAGGGTCGAGGGTATGTGGGGAGGGGTTCGGGTGGGTGTCATTGGGGTGTATGGGCTGGCGGAAGGGGATATGGGTGTTAAAAATAGATTCTTTAGGGATGTCCTTGTCTACCATTTCAGATCGCTGCCAGGTATTACAATTATAGGGGGTGACTGGAACTGTGTTGTCCGACGTAAGGATGTAGAGCCTAGGGGGAGGGTTTTTTTTTCGGGGTTTATAGGGGATCTGTTGAGAGGTGTGAATGTAGTGGATGTTGGAGGGGAGGTGAGCGGAGTGACGCATAGGTTTATTAAGCGTGATTATGCGGCGAGGCTTGATCGTATTTATGTATCTCGGGGAGTGAGGGTGAGCATTGTGTGTGCGTTGAATGTAAGCTTCTCTGATCATTGTGGGGTTCTGGTGGATTTAAATTGGGAGGGTTTGCCGAAGCGTGTCGGAGGTTTCTGGAAGATGAATGTTGTGTTATTGAAAACAGGGGAGGGGAGGGAATCTTTTGCGTGCGCTTGGAAAAGGTGGTGGGCTGATGGACGGGGGGGGGGGGTGTTGTCAGTGGGTGGTGGGACTCGGTCGGGAAGGGGAAGGTGAGGGATTTTTATCAGAAGAGGGGAAAGGAAGAGAGGCAGTTTCAATATGGGATTTTAAATTACATTGAGGGTCAACTACAAGAATGCTATATGGGAGGGGGGGGGGGTGCATATCCGATGGGTGAGATTGAAGGTTTGAAACAACGGATTAGGGATATTCAAAATTGCAATTTTGATGCTGCAAGGGTTGTAGGGGGCCTTGATGAGGTCATATGGGGGGACCGTCCGTCGGCGTATGTCTTGCGGGAGCAGGGGACACGTCGTAGGGCAACAGAGGTGATGAGTTTGCGGGTACAGGAGCAATTGGCGGGATATCGTCAGGGGCAGGTGCTTTCGTCTACAGAGGGTATGGGTTGTTATGTGGATGCGTGGTACGAGAAGAATGGTAAAAGTGTGGGGGTTAATTGTGAGGCGTTAGGCACAATGGGCGAATGGGTAAACTGTAATCTAGTGCATAAGGATCGATTGAGTTTGCGTGGGCCTATAAGTAAGGAGGAGATTAGGGTGGCAGTGGAGGGGATGAGCATGGGTAAATCGCCTGGTATTGATGGCATCCCTTGTGATTTTTATAGGGAAAACTGGGAGTGTTTGCATGAGTTTTTAGTGGAGTTATTTAATGCCATGAAAACCAGGGGTAGGTTGGGGGAACAGCAGAGAACGGGTGTAGTGGTCATGGTCCCTAAAAAAAAGTCTTGTGAATGTGTGCATGACTACCGTTCAATCACCTTAATGTGTGGCGATTACAAGATCTTTGCTAAAGTGTTGGGAAATAGGTTGAAAGGTGTTCTTGCCAGCGTTTTGGACGAGGGTCAATATGGAGTGCCTGGGCGTTCGATGTGTGTGGGGCAGGGGATTATACGTAGGTTTATAGATGAAAGTGGGGGAAACATCAAGGGTGGGGTTTTAGCATTAGATTGGCATGCAGCGTATGACTGTGTGGAGCGTGAGGCGTTGTGGAAGTTTATGCAATGGCAGGGGTTTGGGAGGGAAATCGTCAGTTGGACTAAGGTGTTGTATGAGAAGGCAACGGTTAGGGTACAAGTGAATGGTAGATTAGGTCAACCTGTTAGGATGGAAAGGGGCTTAAGGCAGGGATGCCCTGTGTCGCAGCTTCTCTTTGCATTACTCCAGGACCCGTTCTATAGGGCTGTGCGTTGGGGCGTACGGGAAGGGATGGTGTGGGATGGGGTGTCTGTGGAACCGGGGATCGTTGGATATGTTGATGACACCACAGTGCTATTTAGAAGGTCTGAAGATTTACCTAGGGTTAGTGAGTTGGTGGAGAGTTTTGGCATGGCAACAGGGATGACGCTTAATAGAGACAAGTCGATGTTATTGAGGGTGGGGGATGGTGTGGGTGGGGTATACGAACAGGGTGAAGGTTGGTCCCTGGTAAGTAGACTTAAGGTATGTGGGGTTGTTCACATGGAAAATATCCTGGAGGCACGGAAGGTGAATTCGAAAGAAGCTGTAGATAGGGTTTTGGGTAGATTAGCGGGTTTGCGTACAGGAGGTTTGACGCTGCACCAGCGTGCTATTGTGGTGAATGTGAAACTGTATAGTAAGCTATGGCATGTGGCAGGTATATATCCCTTGGAAACATGTGATGAGAAGCGTCTGTTGAAGCGTGTGTATCACTATATTTGGGGTTCGGGTTGTGATTGGTTGTCGAGAGATGTGTGTTTACCGGTACGCCAGGGAGGGCTGGGGTTAATGGCGCTGCATCTAAGGTTGTTGGGTATGTACGTTAAACATAGTTATTTGAGGGAGGGCAGAATCACAGGTACAGGTTTGGCATGGGTGAGAAGGGACTTGGTACGTTGGGCGAGGGGTAGGGATGTTCAGGTGTGTGAGGGAATGTTGAGGTTGTTGTGTTATGCAAGGGAACCCTGCGGGGTTAAGATAGGTACACTGGCTCGGGTGGGTGGTGGGGAGGTAGTTGCTAGGGTTGTGGGTTTGTATCCGATGTATGCATGGAGTGATATATGGGGGCGCCTGCAAGGGTTGCGATTGAAGGCTGTGGTGCGGGAGGTAATGTTTAAATTTCTCCATAATATATTGCCGTCGGGGGAGGTATTAGGTAATAGGCGTGTGCAGGAGGGACGGGAATGTTGTGAGTGTGGGGGTATTGACACTGTTTTCCATGCAGTATATTTTTGTGAAAGGTTGGAACCAGTGAGAGAGTGGTTTAGCAGGGTTTTACGTATGGTGGGTGGGGGTGGTATTTCTGTTCTACGGGCATTAAGCTTGGGTGTGGGGGGGGGGGGGGTGCCGGTAGAAAATGCGATGGGTTATCTGGTAGCCGACTTCGTGTATACTTCGTGGGTTTTACGGAGAGCGCCGGTGGGGGAGCGAATTAGGGCCCTGGCAGCGATATTTTATGGGACACAAAGGAGGAATAAGGATATCACTGGGAATAGATGGTATTCCAAATTTTCAGATGGATATCGTAGCTTTAGAGTGGAGGACTTATGGGCATTACAAATTCAGGGGACGTGACGAGGCTGGCTTCTTGAGGAAGGCGCGGGCGTGATTGGTGCATTTGGAGGACAAGAGGTGTAATGCGAGTTGTGTGGGTCAAGTGAGTGGCTTGGTGTCAGGGAATTTTTAATGACATGTGTTATGCGAAGTGAGGGGTTGAGAAACTGGTATGAGTAAGATGGAGCTTTAATTTAGCAAGGTATGAAGTCTGGTACTTTATGTGACTGTGAGCCTCTTGTGTGCAAGATGACTGTGAAGGTTCTTATTATGCTAATGTATCATTTTTAACAAATGTACTTCCTGTGTCTTGCAGGTGTGTGGCTATGTATGAAGCATGTCTAAGAAAGCCTCTGTATTAAGATATGTTGATTTATGTTCATTTTTTTTTCTTTATTTTATTGGATTTTAATTTTTATATATTATTATTAATAATTAGTACTTCTATGAAGTGATGGTATATTTCTGTTGACTATTTTATTATGCTGTATTGTTATGTAGGGGTTTAATTACGCTTTTGGAGAGGTATGCTGTGTCTATGTATACCGCTGTATTCATTGGGGTTTTTGTATGTATGTTATACATGTGTTTATGCATTTGTCTTTCCTGGGTTATACAGGAATGTGGTTATGTATGAAGCGTGTTTCAGAATGTTTCTATTTTCAACCATGTTAATTAATGTTATTTTATAGTTTTGGTTATGATGGTGACGGCAGATACAGCTGTTGGGAATAGGGGGGGGGGTTGTAGTGTGTGCTGTATTCTTATAGTAACTATTTGCACAGGGATGTTGCATACGGGTTGTTATAATGTTTCATTTCTAGTTTTCCATGAGCATCTGTTTTATGTCTGCATGTTAAACTATATGCTTCCTTGTGTTAGCGTTTTACGTTCTGTGTTTTGTTTTCATTTATATATTGTTTTATTTGTTTGTACCACTGTAATGTAACATTTATATATTGTTATTATGTGTTTGTACCACTGTAATGTAACATTTATATATTGTTATTATGTGTTTGTACCACTGTAATGTAACATTTATATATTGTTATTATGTGTTTGTACCACTGTAATGTAACATTTATATATTGTTATTATGTGTTTGTACCACTGTAATGTAACATTTATATATTGTTATTATGTGTTTGTACCACTGTAATGTAACATTTATATATTGTTATTATGTGTTTGTACCACTGTAATGTAACATTTATATATTGTTATTATGTGTTTGTACCACTGTAATGTAACATTTATATATTGTTATTATGGGTTTGTACCACTGTAATGTAACATTTATATATTGTTATTATGTGTTTGTACCACTGTAATGTAACATTTATATATTGTTATTATGTGTTTGTACCACTGTAATGTAACATTTATATATTGTTATTATGTGTTTGTACCACTGTAATGTAACATTTATATATTGTTATATATGTAATGTAACATATTATGTTATTTTGTGTTTGTACCACTGTAATGTAACATTTATATATTGTTATTATGTGTTTGTACCACTGTAATGTAACATTTATATATTGTTATTATGTGTTTGAACCACTGTAATGTAACATTTATATATTGTTATTATGTGTTTGTACCACTGTAATGTAACATTTATATATTGTTATTATGTGTTTGTACTATACAATGTCAAAGTACACAACATTAAACATTAAAAATACATAAGTAGAACATTGGAATGAAAGCTTACTTAACGGAAACTGTAATGCAATACAAGGTATACTATAGTACAACTTAAAACTCAACAAAAGAACAACGAACTCAACATTGAGATTACAAGTGATAAAAAAAAAAATTTTGATCGATCGATCTGTATTCGTGTGATCTACGGATTCTGAGGAAGGAATATATACAAAGAAAGAGTGTTTAACAGAAAGGCAGATTCGGTGCACGCAAATCTAGACTGTTAACTCTCAGAATGCGGAGAGAACATGAACACAAAAAAAAAAAATTCTTGAATACTGATAAGTTGATACTGTAATTATTCATCTATACAGGTTATTTACATTTAACCCCAACTCTGCTAGGGTAAGATTGGCATATGCAGAATGGGTGTCATCTCTGGGAGGATCAAACTCTGTAGCATTGGCTAACTCATGCTGTATTTGAGGCAAATCTGAATTGGAAGTTACAAATGATACTTGAGGATTTCTCAATACCTGTCGTGTACGTAGGGAATAACGACATTCAGGTTGATCGTCTGACTGAGTATCAGAGGAAGAGAGTACAGGATCAGGAGGATTGTCAGAGTCTGTCACATTAGTCTGGGTTGGAACATCATTATCATCACATACTAACTTCATATGATCCAAATGCGATTCTTTATACTGACCAGTACTAATCTCTCTAACCTTATACTTATTACCAGTGATATGTTCAACTACTCGATAAGGACCAACAAACTTTTGATCAAGCTTTGGCATTGCAGACGTTTTGTTAAAGTTAATCAGCATAACTCTCGAACCTACTTTGATTTTGGATGGCTTTGACTCGAGTGTTTACGACTCTTGTAAATTCAGCTGTTGATTTATGAAGTGTTTCACGGATTCTTCTAAAAACACTTTGAGCTAAGCTGGTACGAGTTGCTATGAAATCATCAGGGTTGTAATTTGGTTTCGGATTAGAATATAACAACTCATAAGGCAAACGTTTATCTACACCATACAATGCATAATGTGGAGTGTCACCTATAGAAACATTGTAAGCAGAATTTATAGCACACTGCACATCAGGTATAACTTCATCCCAAGTTTCACTGTTGGGATTGATAGTGGCTCTCAAGACATCAAGTACTTTCTTATTGGTTCGTTCCGCTAACCCATTGCTGGCAGGATGATGAGGAACAATGGTGGATTTAGAGATCTTGTACAAGGTACACAAATTTTCAAGAATTTCATTACAGAATTCACCTCCATTATCTGTTACTAGGGACTTAGGGGTGGTATGCCTGCAGATAATGCGTTCTTTAAACGCTTTAGCTACTGTCTCGGCAGTCTTATCTGCAATAGGAACTAACTCACAATATCTGGTGAAATGGTCTACCATAACACACAGATGTTTGTTACCTTGGAGGGAACATTGGAAATTAGTTAACAAATCTAGCGCAACTCTTTCCCAAGGTTCGCTAGTAGTTGGATACACTTGGATTGGATTAGGACCATTAGCATTGCCTTTATGTTGCATGCAGACACTACATTTCCTAACATACTCAGAAATATCAGTTGCCATACGAGGCCAAAAGTATTTCAATCTGGCTTGTTTTACTGAACGATCCATACCAGGGTGTGCAACACCTGGTACATCGTGAACTAGCTGTAAGGCTACATTCACTAGTGACTGTGGAATTACTAACTGGTATACTCTTCTGCTAGGAGTACCCAACTCGGCTGTTCGATACAGTAATTCTTGGTTCATGAGAAAGTCACTGATGGGTGCTGGTGGCTTCACAGTCAGAATAAGATCTTCCTGGAGCAGGAATCGAATCACACCAGACCACATGGGATCTGTTCGTTGAGCATTCTTTACATCTTCAGCACTAAATGGAGGGTCTGCAGTTACTATACTAACATGTCGCGATAAGGCATCTGCGACTACATTTGACTTGCCAGGTAAATGCTCAAAGGTGGGATTGAACTCTTGGATAGTCAAGGTCCATCTAGCTAACCTTCCAGTAGGTTGTTTGTTCTGGAATAAGGGTATCAGTGGAGCATGATCTGTCAAGACATGAACAGAGTACTGATAAATAATGTCTCGGAAGTGCTTTAAAGACCATACTATTGCTAAAGCTTCTTGCTCAGTTACTGTATAATTACGTTCAGCCTTTGTAAGGACTCGGCTAGCAAATGCAACTGCGTTGTACTTGCCATCGGTCTTCTGAGCTAGTACGGCACCTATGCCAATTGAACTAGCATCAGTTGTCAGATAGAAAGGCTTAGAAAAATCTGGAAATTTCAAAATTGGAGCAGATGTTAGCTTTTCTTTTAGAGTTTGGAATGCTCTTTCTTGACGGAAGGTCCAAACAAAAGGAGCATCTTTCTTAAGCAACTCAGTTAGAGGAGCAGCTATGGAAGAAAAATTGGCAATGAAAGATCTATAAAAACCTGCTAAGCCCACAAAGGATCTTACGGCATCAGCAGTTTTGGGAGTTGGAAAATTTAGTACTGCAGTTACTTTACTTTGGTCAGTCGTAACCCCTCTAGGAGTGACTACGTGACCAAGAAACTTAATTTCTGATCTGAAAAATTGACATTTTGACAGTTTGATCTTTAAATTGGCTTCTTCAAGCTTACCAAGTACTACATCAAGTCTTTTCAAGTGTGTATCCACGTCTTTAGACATGACGATTACGTCATCTAAGTACACCATAAGTGCATTACCTATGAGACCTCTAAAGATATTAGTCATGAGCCTTGAGAACGTGATAGGGGAAGATCGTAATCCAAATGCCATACGGAGGAAGTGATAATGACCTGTAGGAGTGGAGAATGCAGTTAGCTCTTGGCTGTCCTCGTGAAGAGGGACTTGCCAAAACCCTTGTAACAAATCTAGGGTTGAAAAGACTTTGTTATCTCCGATATTACGTAAAAGATCACCCAGTACAGGGAGTGGAAAGCGATCTGGAATGGTTTTTGCGTTTAACTTCCTAAAGTCAATTACTGGACGCCAAGTACCATCCTTCTTAGGTACTAGTATCAAGGGTGCATTCCAAGGTGAATTGCTAGGTGCAATAACTCCATCATCAAGCATTTGATTGATCAATTCTTCTGCGACAGCAACTTGTGAATGAGGCATTCTGTACGCAGGTATGTAGATAGGTCTAGTACCAGGTTCAAGTGGAATACGATGGGACAATAAGTTCGTTATACCCATCTTCTCACCTGGTAAAGCAATGGCTTTACGACGTTTGTTCAACAGAGTCAACAAACGCTTGACTTCATCTGGGAAGTCAGTGGGAGCTAAGTCTTTCTCCTCAACTGGTGGAACAGATTGATCCAGTGAGTGGATGAGGTCTCCCCGGCAGAAATAGCACCGACCCACTGGTCAGGTGACAACTCATCCTCTACCTGAACAGGGTAAGGATAGTGAACAAGGTCAACAAGATTGGTATTTGCTCTAAGGCGAACACTGTGACCAGAAGTGTTGGCCAGGTAGAAATGGATCTTACTATCTCTTACAACATGTAAGGATGGTTCAACAAATAGACCTTTTACTTTGCAGGAATCACTGTCAACTAGGACGTTATCACCATCTGGAACACTAGGAACAACTACAGACACTCTAGTGAGAGCACTAGCCGCAACAGAAACGTCTTTCTGCAGACGGCATGTGACATCAACAAACGAGAATTACCCTTAAAAACGTAAATCCACGCTCCACATAGTACACCATTTATCATGTGGGAGTTCGATACGTGGATTAGGGTAGAAATACTCACGTAGGCTGTTATT
The DNA here is from genome assembly GCF_038502225.1 of Cherax quadricarinatus. Lineage (NCBI taxonomy): Eukaryota > Metazoa > Arthropoda > Malacostraca > Decapoda > Parastacidae > Cherax > Cherax quadricarinatus. The sequence goes on along the minus strand of NW_027196377.1, from coordinate 63,886 downwards.
ACGTATAATTGCTGTTATGTGGACAGAGCCCGCAGCCGTTACCTATCTCCTTGGTTACACTCGTAATACTGACTAGCCGGCTGGCCAGTACCCCGTAGTGGGTCTTTTGAAATAGTGTCAGCTCAGCACAATATGAAAGACCGTGACTCAAGACGGTTGGTCGTTGAGTCAACGGACAGGTTACTGGTAACTGGTTACTACTACTGAGACTGGTAACTGGTTACTACTACTGAGACCCTTCAGGGGGCAAGGCAGTCTAAAGTGTGAATTTGAAATTGATTTCCTATGAGGGGATAGAGCCACTCAATGTAAGGTCACTGAGACCATCCAAACAGAGTTGTGAAAGTAACATCTCGCGCAATTGCAGATATTCGAAGACCGAGTGTATTCGGTCCTGCCCGTTTGGGGTATACCATTTTTGAATGTTGCAATGTTGCATTGGTTGTAAAAAAACGAAATAAGTATTTTTTAAATTTATTATACAAGTAGACAATATAAAAAACATAAATGGAACTTGTTTCTGAACAATTTGTAACCAGTAAAAAAATAGAAATAGGAACTACTTATCAACAATGACACATTGCAATGGGATGCAACTTACAAATGAAATATTCCTGAGTTCCCTGAGAAAGAACAATCATTTCACATCACTAATTTTGCAAATGAAAGTTCATGAAACAATTTTTATCCTTCTTTATGCACAGATTTACTTTACATATGGCACAGCAAAATGAGGATGTGACATGATTATTCTTTTTGCTGCAAAACTTGCATGAAAGCAGCTTACCTAGCACTGGCCAGTGACCTAGCTGTTTATCCAGCCTCACACTGTCATCTGGCCTTTCTGCACGTTGGTACTGAAATGCAGATGGGTATTCCACGTTTGACAAAGCGTCATTACTGCCAACCAAAGAAGTACTGGGTGAATCTCGACTTCGTCTCATGCTGGTGCGGTTGACCTTTTGTCCTTTGGATCTTGCAGTGACAGAGATGTCAAGCCTGAATAGCTTCAGTGGTGTGCATGGCATGTTTAGTGACCTACAATCACGACAGTAAAGAAGCCATGCATTCACAACAGCAACATCCAAAACATAAGCAAAGAGCCGCATGTACCAACGCTTTGATTTCATTGGTGTTTTGTAAAGATGGACCAACATGTTACTTTTGTCGATACCTCCCATGTTTGCGTTGTAGTTCTTGATGATGCCTGGGCACTCAAAGTGGTCTTTCTTCTTTGATGCCTTGTCATATCTTTCAATAAGACCCAAAGGATAAACTCCGACATCATTTGTGACTAGAGTCACAACTTTGTTGTCCTTCCATCTTACAAGAAGGATATGATCATTGCTTTGGAAATCAAAATAGCCCCTGGCCACATTATTCTTTTGCATTTCTTTCACAGGCATCAGTTGTGGCTTACCACATCTATTATCACGTATTGTTCCAGTGTACCTGCAGTTATACTTGTCTCTCAGTACCTTGACCAAAGGTAGACTTGAAAAGAAATTATCAGCATAGACTGCTGATGTTTTTCTTTGGTCAAGAGATGCTGCAAGTACAAGAACAATCCTGGAACTCATTGGGAGTTTATTTTCTTCATTTGACAGCTTTATGTGATGGTTCTCAAAAGTTGGGTTACCTTGATACATCAGTATATCATGTATGATTCCATCTTCACTGCTACGACAGAAGAGTTTGAAACCCCACTTGTCTGGTTTGTTTTTGATGTATTGCCTTAGGTTTCCAGCTGTTTTACCCTTGAAAGCAACCATAACTTCATCAACAGACTGCTTGGGTGTAGCTGGAACTTTCAAGCAAGCTTTAGTTAGTCCATTGTAAAGAGGCCTTATTTTGTAGAATCTGTCATTATCCTTCTTTTGTGTGTTATCATTGAAATGAATGGTACGCCTCAGCAACCTAAACCTCTTTGATCCCATGACTTCTGCAACTTGAATTGTCCTACTTGCACTTCTCCAATAGTCCTCAATGGATGGCTGTACAGTGTAACCCATATACAACAGAATACCTATAAACCTAGTCATTTCCTCAGAATCTGTTTGAAAAGTAGTATGTATGTCTTTTTGCCTGGCATACAAATTAGTTTGAAATGTAATGTTGTCTATCATGTCTTGAGTAAAAAAGTCTGTAAAATAATCATATGCACACCTAACTTCAACAGGCTTTTCATGTTCATATTTAGGCAAAGGGTCATTGTGGATGTCCTCATTCTTCCATTTGGTGTCTACTTGAGAAGCAAGATCATCTTGAAGCACTTCTTCATCAGGGTATTCCTCCATAGTAATACGTTTCTTCCTCTTGTTCAATTTTTGCTTTTTTGGTGGTGGCCCAGCTTCCTCCTCCCCATCTGTTGACACCTCTGCATCTGGTGGCAAGAATTCATCCTCACTATCCAGGAAATCCATGTCATCTGAGTCTTGATCTGAGTCAGTATCATCCCAAACACAGACAAATTTCGAGGTAGCCTTGGAGGACTCACCGTAGAACAATTTCTTATTGATCTGGAAGGACAATAAAAACATTCTGTACACACCCAGACCATTACTGAATTCATATATACACTACCAAATTTTATGGAAATATTTATATACCGAAACTTGAAAACTGCACCTAAAAGGGCAGGAACGACTGTGCTTGGTCCTATTTTGTTGCACTTTTTTCATTTGCATGGTGCACTCGTAATATGCTTCACAACGCCTTCATATATATATCAAAATATGGCTAAACTATTCATTTACACACTAGACACACAAATCAGTACTTACCGACATTGTATTGGGTGAAATGCTTCAGTATATAAGGAGCACTATACCGAGAAACACGAGTTTTGGCGCCGGCAAGGTAGAAGTGTTTACATTCTGCTGTCTCGACCAATGGGAAGCGAGCAGCCGCCATCACCGCTCAGCCTGGGCGACTCAGGGAAGGTCTGTGATTGGTCAGAAATAGAGAATGGGAACCTAGATGCGCGGCGGGAGTTGTAGGACGTGCGCAAAAAACCACGCTATGAGGACCGACTACTCGGTCTGCCCGGTAAAGGGCATCCACTACTTGTCGGTTTTTCAAACCATTCATCACAACTGTCTGACACTGCAGCATCATGGGATCTTGTTACAAAGAATTCTTCAACACTTGTCCAACCTTTGGACGAAGACCTACTTCGACTAGTGGATGGTACCACTATGACCTCACCTCCTCCTGCTTCGCCTCACCTCACTACAGTATATAAGCCACGTCTACGGTCCTATGCTGTACATTCTACAAGATTGATGAACTGAACACATCGACTCCAGGCTGAGGGACTGATTACCTCAAACTCCTCCTCTCCTTACGCCTTTCTACTTTGTATCGGACTGATGAAGCCACTGTGTGGCGAAACGTTTCCTGAATAAAGATTCCCATATGTTGCATAAGTGTCTCAATCTTCAACTTGTCGGTTTTTCAAACCATTCATCACAACCTGTTGTGCTTCCACACCACACGCGTCCTCCACGTTGGGGCCTCCTGCCCTTGCCTCTACACTCTCATTTTCCAGCCCAGCATGGATCCTCGCAGACGCCGAAACTTCAGAGCCTCCTGAATGGATGCCTCCATTACATCCTGAGCAATTACAGAATCATCCTCGAGCGTCGCCGACACCAAGCCTACGTCCTCTCCAACGCCAGGGAGGGTCACACATGCAGAAGACAACTGTCTCCCTCTCTACCTCCTCACTCCACGTCTCCCGTGCCAGAGACTCATGCTGCGTTGCCTTAGCGTATGTTTGCTGCTTCGGTGCATCATCAGTCTTTGTATCAGCCGTTGATCTTCCTCGTCGCGTAGGACATTGCGCCGCGATGTGGTCATATGTCCCACAAAGTCGACACGTACGCCTCTGACCCGTGTACGTAACGAAGACTTGAGTGCGGAAGTCCTCCATCACTACATACGATGGTATAGGGTGCTTAAGGGACATTTTAAGGGAAAACGATCCTTCCGGCATATCAAGCGGTCCATCACGCCAACGTCCCAATGTCGCCAAATGTACCGTACCATAACGTCCAAAAACGTTCCTTAAATCACTCTCGTCAGCTTCAAAAGGAACATTACGCACCTTGATCCAAGTGTAAAACCGTGATACATCATGAAGGCGAACATTAACACCAGGGTTAACCGGCTTAACCACATCCTGGTACCTGGCCACCATATTTTCATAAGTGCTGCTCTGCCGGAATTTGACGAATAGCCTTGAACTACCATTCAACGACACTCCATAGAGCTCCTCATTTGCGATGCCATACGTGTCTTAATATCACCGTCAGCAAAAGATGGGTATTCTGACTATTGAATGAGCCATTCACAAGGTCAAGACAGACAGTGTTGACACGCCTGCGGCGTCCACCTTCCGCCATTGTGAAAGGACTGACAGAAAAACTGCGCAGACAACCAGTTGATTCAGAAGCTACTGCGCAGCCTGCCCACACGGCCCGAGAGCGATGAGGACAATGTTGCGGAGACTATGATCATATGACGGCAGTGTGTGTGGGCAGCGAGGGCAGGTCAGGAGTCCGGCCGGTGGAGCAACAAATGTCAATGAGCAGGAGGCTCCCATACCTGACGACAAGGAGATGGTGGGCGTGGTCGCCTTTCGAGTGAGGAGACTGAGGTGCCAGTGGTGGAGTCGGAACTGGAGCTGACGTCTACCGAGTTGCCTGCACTGGTGGTGGTACAGCAGGCTTTTGGGGAGGACCAGGTGATGGCAGAAGTCGTGGAATTCGATGCAACAATAGTGTCGGCATTGCACACCATGTTCCCGTCTACAGATGTGGTCTCCCCGGCTGTGCCGTCGGCCAGTCCGGAGCTCGTGTCCGTGGCGGTCGAGCAGTAGGAGGTGGTTGTTGGTGCTGGTGAGGCAGGCGGAGACGTGATGACCCCTGGTCAGGAGGCCTCGACGACGGTTGTGGTGGAGATTCATTGTGTGGACACCCCGGTCACGCTGCTCCTTGCTTGTGCTCTGTCCGATTACACAGTTGCTCTACGCTCAAGAAGCCTCCCTTCGACCCCCGCCGGGGTGGGGAATTTATATTCAACGAACGTCACATCCTTTTCACAATGCTGTCGAATCGTATGAAAATCAATCCTGTGAATGGTGCAATAAATGACTCCTCGAAGTTAGCTTTAGCTACCGTCGTTAAGACCCGCCTGCAGGTCAAATTTACGGCAATCCACTCTCTGAAGGACTCCTTCATTGTCGTCTGCACAGACGACACGGAAGCATCAAAACTAATGGACGACTCTTCAGTCAGGACCCTACAAACACAACAATTCACTCTATCCCCGTCTCCATTCTTGAAGTCGAAACGTTCGGTCTTTGTGAAAAGACTGGACAATATCGTCACCTCTACTGAAGCACTGAAGACATCTATTGAGGAACAAAACACCTGGGCCTCGGTTGACAGCATCTCCAAGATCCCCAACGCCTCATCTATGCTAAAGATTTCATTCTCAGATATCTCCATGGCTGCCCAAGCTCTCTCTGACGGTCTGGCCATCTCATATTACCACATTCACCTAAGTCATATAGAACAAAAACGTTTCACATACATCTCCCACTGCTGGACCTGCTACTCCTATAAACACACCACCAAGGAATGCCCCGTCAAGGATAAGAAGTTTTGTTCAAAATGTGGGAATGATGGACACGATTTCAGATCCTGCACCATTACTACACCAACATGTCTTAACTGCAAGGGTAATCATCATACCCTTGCAGCTAAGTGCCCACTCAGGAAAGAAATCATATTGAAGAAAACTAAAGTTCTGAAGAACATCTCCAATTCACCGACATACGCTGCAATAACCAAACCACAAACCGACACCACCAAGACTCTACACGCTAATCTACAGGCACCATCGCCCAGCAACTCCCTCTCTCCACTCCCCCCAAGGTGCTGTACTGCATGGTGTATGCACACCTTGCAAACGCAGCAAACCCCAGCACTTTCAACACCACTATTAACGAACTATTCCGTCTGAACAACATGCCTACCTTCAATTTTCCGGACTCCACACCTTCAGCAGACATCCTCAAGATCCTTCCCAACGCCCTGAACTTTACTGCACCTGCAGACCTGTCTCCTGCCCGAGCAACTGTTCCTGTAACTTCTATAACCACTTCCACCGCCGACAACGTTGATCATGCTGCCTCAACCACCGTCTCCCACCTCTATCAGCCTGTTACACAACCATTACACCTCTCCACTGCTCTTGTCGACTCTCAGTCGACAGTCGCTTAATGAATCCATTCCAGAAGAGGAAGGTGGCAACGACTCCAGTAAACCCTCATGGGAAAACCTTACTTTCTACACTTCTTCAAATAAATCCAGGCCAAACAGCGCTCCAAGCCAGCCAGTGAAGGCCAAGGCTACATCTGTTCTGCATCCCAGAATGCCTTTGTGAACGTTCTACAGTGTTCCGGCCGTACCTTCGGTGTTGTGAGAACTAGTTCTTATGTAGTGAAAATTTGTGTCATTCCAAGACACGTGTGCTAGATGTGTTAAGTGCTCCGGGTTTGGAGTTAACAAGTAGTACAGGGTTGGTAACTCTCGAGACGATTGTGGGCCCAGTGAATGACCTTGAAAATTGCACTGCGACCTGCAGGCCACTACACCCATATTGCCTGTGTCTAGCGAGGTGAATATCCCTTCCTTGTCCCTTCTCCTGCCTCGATTTGGAACTCAGCCGTTCGCCTCTATTTGCTTGTGGTCTAGAGGCGGTTTTTTTTTTTTTTTTTTTTTTTCCAGACCACATGGGTGCTTGAGTGCCCGTGTCCTCTGTGCCGCACTCCGCTCATCTTGCGAGTGTCTCCTGTGTGCCTGCCTGCCTGCTGCAAGCAGGTGTCCGGGTGGTTGGCGCGGGCTTGGCGAGCACAGTCAAGCAAGCTTGAGGGCAGCACTAAAAGCTAGCCAGAACAAGCTAAGGCAGCCGTCCTAGGGCCCAGCATGTCTGTATACGTTCTGCAGTGCTGCTGGCATACCAGTGTTTCCTGTAGTGGCTTGAGAACAATTTGACGAGCATTGCAGTGCTGACATTTTGAGTGGGACATGCCAGAGGTTCACTTATAAACATAGTAAGCTTGTGGTGATTGGCTTGTACACAGTGAACATTCATCTGTCATACTTGTGCTAGAAGTGTTAAGTGCTGCTTTCCCCAACAGTTAATTGTCATTTGTAAGCCTGTGTTAAGACTTTAAAAGGCTCAGAGTGTAATGACTCCTTACATTTGATAAATCAGTGTAATACATGCTCTGCTCAGTGTAACTGAACTATTAAATACGGTTACATAATTAAGTTGCTTGTCCTAGTGTCATTGCTGTGTTTTCTAATACATTTTCTCGTTCAGACTGAAACTTTACTGCTAAATTCCCAGTAATATTTCAAATTGCAGTGTTCATCTGTGGTGTGAGTGTGTAACTTATGCTTTGTATTTTTACTGTGAACAAGCTTACTGCTGCATAATGTTCAGTTTCATGAATACTTTCTCTCTTGAGTAATTCGGTTACCTTTCAACTGTGTTAAGCAAGAGTCAGCCTGTTAACATCTATGTTCCTTGCCATCTCATCTAGTGGGTCTAGCGCCTAGTTAAAATTGTAATAGTAACAATTTGCAATCATTATACTTCTAGTTATACATTGTGTAAATTGTTTTAGACTATTTGATCAACTGGATTGTAGTGTTTAACTTCTGATACACCAATTTAATGACTGCAGACACGCACTGACACATAATAAACACATTAAAACGCTGGTAACTCCAGAAGCTGGGCCTAGTGTGTGACCTTGAGAAGTTGAGTGTGTTTATTACGACCAGCGGTGTACCACTCTCACCTATATTTACATCAACAAAAGTGTATTCTAAGTGATAAAGTGTACACTTGGTGTACTTGGTAACACTTGTCATACATAGTAACGCGTGTGTAAGTGAGATTGTTTAGGTACTGGTTCATCTATCTACAGCTGCACACTTATGCTTGCGAAGTCGACCAGAGTGATTTATCTCATTGTCATTGTAACATTACCTAGTTTTTTTTTTTTTTTTTTTTTTTTTTTTTTTTTGTTGTTTTTTTTTTTTTTTTTTTTTTTTTTAGTAATACTGTTTACAATCTATGGTTGGGGTAAGAGGTTGTCTTCAGCATTCATTGTGATGTCTGCTATATTATTATTTCAGTGAGGTACATTAGGTGGCAGTAGCCTGAACTATCTCAAGTGGAAGTTATCATTGAATTTGAACCTCATGTTTAATGTGATGTATGTCAGAATTCTAATTTTATGCTCAATATTACCTACTTTGTCTCTCTCTCTCTCTCTCTCTCTCTCTCTCTCTCTCTCTTTTCATCTTTGTAATTTGTTATAAGGTGTAAGACCTCGCCTGTACCATCCATTATATCATTATATGTACCATATTATTAACACACATACAAGAGGTCTCTGAGTGTGTTTTTGGTGGGGTGTGTGTCGTATTGAGTGGTGGTGGTCTGGGTTGAGTATGGTTGGAGGTGTTCATTGAACTTGAGCACTTGTGTCTTGTGATCTATTTTGGACTTCTGACTTTGTAGTGAATATTTGCTCTTGCATAAGCTATAAGGGAAAGATAAGCGAGGAATTCTTGTGTTGTGAGTCTTACACCAGATATCATCACTGGCAAACATGGCAACTGTCATAGAGGAACCTATTTCTGCAGGTGATGGAAATGATGATAGCTTCCAGACCTTTAAAAGTAAACAAAAGAGAAAAAGTGAGAAAGGGCTAGAGCGTCGACGTAGTCAGACTCACTTGACTCGTACACAATGTGATACTAAACGTCCTTGGTGCACAGAGGCTGCAAGAAGTCTTTCTTCAAAGGAAGAATGTGTTAAGCTGAACTTCCCTGACAACACCCCGCTGCCTGCTAAGTGTGCATGGCTAATGGAAGCTGTAAACAAGCATCCTAACTCAAGGATCCAATTTAGGAAAAACACACACAACTTTGTGTTTGTGGAACAGAATAAAGAGCTGATCAATGATCTACTTAGTACACCTTATGGGGATATTAAGCTGCTCCGACCTCCATCAGACACTCACCACTTTAAAAAATGGGTCAGTATCATAATCTTTGGATACCCTCTCTGCATGGACCCATCCCATCTGACTCTAAGTGAGCATATCATCAAGCCTAAAAGACTTAAAGGAAAATCCCAAATTATTGCCAGTTGGGTGGGTCCTGTGCCCCTCCCCCGGAATATCTGGGTGCATGGTTTACGTTTCCTAAACATCGAAGTGTACCTACCCCCTAAACGTAGGTGTTACAAATGCCAGCACTATGGCCATGTTGCAGTAGACTGTGGAATACTACATTCTTGGTGTGGTAAGTGTGCTGGGAAACATTCCACTAGAGAATGCACAGTAGGCCCTGACAGCCAAAAATTTAAGTGTATTAACTGTAAAGAAGTTGGGGTTACAGTTTCCCACAAGGACTGCAGTCAGAACCCAAACAACCTTCGATGTAAACCTGATAACAGTCCTTTAATGGTAACTGAGGATGGGGCCATCCAGTCTACCACAGCCAGATCTGAGACTGAACCTCTGCAAAGTGTGCAAGAACCCCACCTCACTGCAAAGGATTCTGGTGATACCAGAATGCCATCACACACACCAGCTGTGGAGGAGCTAGCCATCCCTGCTAGCACATATGGAACTACTGGTCTGCCACTACAGATACCTATGGCTACACCTGAATATGGGGATGAGTTTGTCATTTCTCCCAATACACACAACTACAACAGTCAGACGGACACCACACAGGTAACCTCCCTGGAAATTGGAGATGAGTCAGATGCACAGGACCTACCTGCAATGAATGATGAAACAGAGAACACTAATGTAACCATGGTACCTGTTAAGGTGATAGGTGTTAAAGAAAGCACTAACCCAGAAGTGCCATCCTCCGGAGAGGCATTGGATTCGCCTGACCTTCCTCATATTATAACAAATTTCCAGAAAAAAATTGAGCATCTTGAACAGATCCTGACAAGTTTAATAAATATATGTAATCAGGATGATGCTCTTGAGCATGGTGATGATGTCAAAAGTGCAGCAATCTCCGTTCAGCTTCCAGCAATTTGTGAGAAAGAAGCCCATAACTCTTGCCTTCAAAACTTGCCTTTTAACTGGCTGCCAAAATGCCGAAAAATGCTTAAAAATAAAGGTCCTGAAGATAAAGACGTACAAACTATGCTATTTGCTCTTAAGTATCTGCACACTGTAGTCAAAGCATAATAGTTTTACCATCTTATGAGCAAGAGATTGTAATAACTCACTACAATGGATACATTACAAATCTTTTCATGGAACATTGCTTCCATCAGGAAGCGGTTGCCTGACTTACATCATATTAGTGCAACCAAGAATATTGATGTCATCTGTTTGCAGGAATGTAGATTGAAAGATGGAGCACCTCCACCAAACTTGCCTGGATATGCAGCTTATAACCTAAGGTCAACCAACTGTTGTGTGATGTATGTCAGAAAGAACTTGCCACATTCACTCCTTTCCTTGCAGAGTCGAGTTAACATGCAGTATCATGGTGTCAAAGTATATGCAGGCGATTTTTCCATAAACATTTTTAATCTCTATGCCCCAGCGAACCAGCTTCGACCTGATGCTTTACCAGATCGCATCAATAGTGAACCTACCATCATTCTTGGAGATTTTAATGCCAGACATAAGAATATTGGTGGGTCTATAACAAACACCAATGGAACTAAACTAGTGAGATTGCTAAATGAGCATGATAATGTTCGAATTGTGGGCACTACTGAGCCTACTCACATATATGGTGGCATACTAGATCTGTGTCTTGGATTTAATACATCATATACGATGCATGACTCTGTCATAGTTGATGATCTTCTATCTGATCACTTCCCAAGACTAACAACTGTCAATCTTGATCACATCTCCAGCAATCAAGGAGCTAAATACAGAAGGAGGAAACTTATTCTCAAACCAGAACACAGAGACAACTTTATTAACCACTTGGATCAATGGTATAAGAATTACGAGCCCATTGGCACACAAAAATTTAATGATGATTTAATTACCACTATTGAGAGTGTTCTCACAGATCAAGTGGGCAGGAATAGGAAACAAAAACCCTCCACTATAAATAACAATAAAAACCAATGTAAATACTATAATGATCCACAGCTGCGCAATCTAACACATGCAGCTAGGAGGATTGGTAAAGCATACCGTGAATGTAGAACCCCAGACCTGCTCAGAACGTTCCAAGCTGCACTAACAAATGCAAGGAATAGAAAGGAAGAACTTAGGCAACAGGAATGGGAACAGTTTGTTAGTGGATTAAATAGGTCCACCCCTTTGAGTTTGGCTTGGAAAGGTATAAATAAAATAACCAGGAAAAAGACTGGCAATGTTGCTCATCCCTTTCCTCTTGAAAAAGCAAATGACCTCATAAATGACTGGTCCAAAACATCCAGGCATGAAAGCCTTCCATCTCATATTAGAAAAAATTTAGAGAGTACTTCTGAAGAAATGTTGAAACTGATTAATTTTATGAGCCAAAATATTGATGAGAGTGATTGCCTCTTTACCGAGTATGAATTAGATAATGCATTAACCAAAGGTCGATCAACTGCTCCTGGAGAGGATGGTATAACCTATGATATTCTCAGAACTCTAAGGCACGTGCCTGATAACCCTTTGTTGGCACTGTATAATCTCAGTTACATTGAGGGCGTTCTTCCTACTTCCTGGACCAATAGTCTCATTGTGCCTATCCCTAAGCCCCAACAGCCTGATACATTTAGGCCGATCTCCTTAACTAGTTGTCTTTGTAAAACTTTTGAAAGAATGATGCTTAACAGACTGTACTACAGAATCAGACATCAACTTTCCCCCTACCTCTATGGGTTCATGAAAGGTAAAAGTGTGCAGAACTGTATTTCCACCTTTCTCACTGCACACACCTCTACTAGTTTTACCACTTTTCTTGATCTAAAATCTGCATTTGATATTGCGAACAGAACCGTTATACTACATGAACTAGCCAAAATGAATATTGGTGGTAGCTTACTCTGCTGGATAATAGGATACCTGTCAAATAGAGTATCCTCTGTCCTTTACCAAGGCTTCAGAAGTGATTCTAAAGAAATGTCTTTAGGTACACCGCAGGGAGGAGTTCTTAGTCCCATGCTATTTAATATTCTGATTAATGCTCTCCTAAATGCTCTACCTGCCTCACCTAAACATATAGCTATAAGCTATGCTGATGATATCATGATCCATACAACAGGGCATAAGAAGATGAATACCATTCTTAATGAAGTTCAAGCAATTTGTAATCGACTAGGCCTCATAATATCTTCCTCTAAAACTAAGATATTAACAAGCAAACGACATCCCCCACCCATCTATTTGCAGGGTGAAATCATTAGCTACGTTAAAACTTACAGATATCTTGGTGTAGATGTACCCTTTAACAAATCCACTATACCACAACTAAACAAGAAATGTAAAGCTAGGCTAAATGCTCTCAAAGCTGTTGCTGGCTACAATCCCAACTATGGTGCTAATGTGAGAATCGTGAGAATGATGTACATAGCCTATGTTAGGTCCTTAATTGATTATGCTGCTCCCATGTTGATATTAGCTAGAGAAAGTTCCCTCCGACCCTTGGAGTTAATGCAAAATGAAGCTCTCAGGATTATTCTTGGCTGTCCCAGATCTACAAAAGTTCTTAACATGAGGAAGGAGCTTGGTATTTCTAGTATCAGTGATAGGATTGTTGAAATTAACACTGTACTCGGTATTAGAATGTTGAGAAACGAACCAGACACTGTCACAGTGAATCTTACCAAGTGTCTAGAGGTAAATACACACAGATCTAAATGGATTGTGAAAACGTGCAATTGCATTAAGTTTTATAACCTGCATGAACTGTATCACTGTAGGCAACAAGAGCATTTCACCCCTCCATGGAAGATGTGTTCATTTAATATCACATACCTACAAGTCCCTCCCAAGAAGCTCATTGCTAGTAATCCCTTCCTTAAATCTCTTGTTAGAGCAACTGCTCAAGAAGAAATTTTTCGCCTAGCTGGTAGTAATAAGTTATCACAAGTTATATACACTGATGGATCTAAACAGGAGTCTTCTGGCAGGGCTGCATCTGCTCTTGTTGCCACCTCCCTAGTTAAGAACGATAATAAATTTGTTGAGTTAGGCATAAGAATTAACAACTGGGCGTCTACACTGCAAACTGAATTGTTTGCAATCCTAATGGCGCTAAAGCTAACCTATGACACTGAGCTTGACTCTATCATCATTACTGATTCTATGTCATCATTGAAGGCTCTTGGCTCATATAATGACTCCAACAACATGCTCATTGGGGAAGCCAGGTATAGATACTCAAAAATTAGGGACAAAGGAATTAATGTACAATTGCTATGGATCCCATCACACATTGGATTACTCCTTCATGATAAAGTTGATATGTTAGCCAAGAAGAGTATCCAGAAGGAGAACGTAGAATATAACTTTGGTATAACTGTGTCTAGCATTAGGAATAATATTAGGAGAGAAGTAAATAATGAAGATGATTGTTATAGGAATGCAGTTAGAAGCCTGAGTAGATCTATAACCCACTATGATAACATGAACGTAGATAAGTATGTTTATGGAGCAACTTGCAATGTGAACAGACTGACTGATGTTGTAGTGGCCAGGCTTAGGCTTGGTTACAAGTACTTCTGGCAGTTTGGGAGACACACAGATGATGATCAAACTAAATGTAAATTATGTGATCAGGCATTTGAGGAATACAGAGACAGACAGTATAATAACCTATGTGACATGTCAAGATATCTTATTAATGAAAATAAGATACCAGATATACTAAGCAAATTTCCTAAATTTGCTTGTAACAGATAAGTGAACTATAGATATGTAGATATAAATCCATATGTATTCCTGTTAACCCTTTGGGGCCTAGTTCCTAGGCCTTTTGTGTATCCACATGCTCTCGCGCTACCGTCCACAGGATGGATATGGGGTGCACAATAAACTAGCCACTTCGGTGGCAAAATCTAAATCTTCAAATACTGACACCATGACCTGTACTGAACTCTACAAAAGCCTCGGTGCTGGAACAGTCAAGTATGCCTGTGAATCACCGCTAAACTTCACACTCACCCAAGTTCTTGAGTTCATCAAGCCTCTACGTTTCACCTTCAGTAACAAGGCTAAAATATACCACCTATCTAGGAGCAGCTTCAAAAAGTTCGAAAATGGCTCCATTGTTAACCTGCCTCTTCAGTTACTCCTATAACTCCCATATGTGTTCTACCCTCTGATGTGACCTAGCCTGCTGCCAGCTACTCAAAATTCAAGACTTCAACTACCACAAGTTCGATGCAACAGTCCCTGCTATTCCTGTTCTCAAGTCTGTCCCACGATCGCCTTAGCTGCTGGGTTAAGCCCTGGCTCTATTTCTACGACTAAGAACACTCCTCTCCAGAGCTGTTCATCGTCTGTCCCGACTTCTCCGCTCAACCCATTGGGATCTTACCTGAACTTGTTCGTTCGTTCGGACACCCCGGTCACAAGCATGGAGGAGGACGTTGGGACGAGGAAGAGGGCGGCAGCAATGTAGGACTCTGACGACGTCCTGACGCCGGCTCAACGTACAGGAAAAAAGGCATCGGTAGAAGGGGGTCGTTGTGTGAGTGGAGGTGAGCAGTGGCAGGAGGTGGTGTCAGGTATGACGGGTGTCATGCGTGGAGAGCATGGCAAACGTGGTCCCCAGGGCCTAGGTGGGCATGCAAAAGGAGGAATGGGGCAGCGAGGGCGGAAACCGTAGCCAGGTGAAAGCGGGGTTTAGGTAGGGGAGGGACACGTCGTGGCAGGTGTCAAGAGGTCTGCTACATGATGGCAGCGCCAGTTCATGGAGTGCGTGTCTGAGGTGCCAGTTAGCGTGCACCTGGAGGGTGGGGCACGGGTGCACAGTGTTTCGGTGAAATCAGCTTGATTTGTGCTATTCAGCTGTATAACCCTTGTGGTTTAGCTTTTCTTTCTGAATATAATATAATGTGCTGTTCAGATATGTCTGCGAACTGTGGCGTACGAGATGTTAGGTCCTGCTTAGAGTTGTTGGTGCCTGCGCCTGCGTGCGCTGATGTGGTTGATGGTGGCGTATGCCGCTGGTGTGTATGTATGAATTTTGGCCTATTGTATAATCTAATATGTTGTGTAATGTTAAATTTTGCTTGTTGCTGTTTAATATACAGGTCTCGGCTGCTGTAGACGGGTGCAAGCCCAGCGGTTGTATGTATGACACACTGTACGATGCCATTTGTAATGGATTGTGCATCTTTGATTAATACTTTGGCTAGGAGTAGATTGATGGGTGTATTGGGGGCGGGTACTGGCCACCCGCAGCTGTGTGGGAGGGGGATGGCAGGGTAGCGCCATTTTTGGATACGCATGCGTGTTCTATGTGCTCTGTCCAGTCACTGAAGCATTGTACCACATACATTTTAATTCTTGTAAAGGTGTATCCGCTTACCGGTGAAGTGTTTGTGTTCTGCCATTGGAGGGGGGGGGGAGGGTCGGGTGGACTGAGAGAGTGGCGGTCTGTGATTGTCAAATGTGTGATGATGTGTTAACATCTGATGCTTGCTCATTATGCCATTTATGTTGTACGTGTTATAAACATGTTTTCAGTGTGAGGTGCAGGCTGGGGTGGTTTGGTAGGGATGGGCAGTTTTCACCCCGCCGTTGTGTGGTGCTGGTGTGTTTAGATACTTTGTTTTGACCTTGTTGAAACCACTTTTTATGTATTATTACGTAACTGTACTGAAATGTTTTAAATAAAATATAAAAAAAATAGTTTGCCTTGTAAGGGCCAGTAGGCCTTCTGCAGTGTTCCTTCATTCATATGTTCATATACGTATTTCAAGAGTGTAGCTTCAACGCTCTCAGTCTTGGTATCAAGAGTCTGTATACGGGGGACTAATCGTCATTCTTTTCTGCTTTCTTCAGCGCATTTACAAACCCGGAGGTGAGAACCACGTGGCAATGTTAGGCTGTGATGAATGGTTTTGAAAACCGACAAATTGAAGAATTCAGACACTTATGCAACATATGGAAATCTTTATTGAAGAAACGTTTCGCCACACAGTGGCTTCATCAGTCCAATACAAAGTAGAAATGGGTAAGGAGAGGAGGAGATTGAGGTAATCAGTCCCTCAGCCTGGAATCGATGTGTTCAGTCCATCACTCTTGTAGGAAGTACAGCATAGGGCCAGAAACGTGGCTTTTATACTGTAGTCAGGCGAGTCGAAGCAGGAGGAGGCGGGATCACAGTGGGACCTTCCACTAGTGTAAGTAGGTCGTCGTCATAAGAACATAAGAACGAAGGAACACTGCAGCAGGCCTACTGGCCCATGCGAGGCAGGTCCAAGTCTCCTACCGGCTTAAGCCAATGCACCCAACCTAGTCAGGTCAGGTCACCTTGACTTAAGGGAGGAACACGGCAACCGTCCTGGTAGCACAAGCTAATCAATTCTTCAATGTTAGGATGCTTTAACGAAGTTTCGCCCACCAGAGGCTGCACCTTTCTCGGAAATATTTCTAGTTTGTATTCCTTTACCTTGACAGTCGTGGAAGTCAAGTTAGACGCACATTAAGGTATTGTACTGGACAGTACAAGTTAATTATAAACGTTACATTAATGTAGTCGTTGTTCCATTATAATCATCCTGGCGACGTTCCAACGTGACCTTCTGGGTGTGGAAATAAATGATATAAATTACCGACACAATGGAAAAATAAACATATAAGCAGTATAATGTGATCCTTTATTGACAACGTTTCGCCCACACAGTGGGTTTTATCAAGTTGCAAACAGATCTACCTGGGTTAAAGGTATCTTTACTCAGGTAGATCTGTTTGTGAGTCGATAAAGCGCACTGTGTGGGCGAAACATTGTCAATAAAGGATCACATTATACTGCTTATGTGTGTACTTTTCCACCTTCTGGGTATACTAAGTCAGGTTGTGCATGAGGAGCTAGGGGAGGGGGGCGAGGGGAGACTAATTCACGGACGTGTCCGGTTTGAGAAGGGTAATTTCTAAAACTGAGCTTGCTACCATCTGCAGCTCATAAGACTGCCATCCCCACGAGCCCCTTTGAGGCGGGGTAGATGGCAGACCAGAGGCCTAGCTTCTCCCTACGAGCCCCGTGAGGGCGGGGAATGTGGCTAGGCATGGGGACACTTGATCCCAAAGATGAGGAGGTACTGTACCTCCTCCCATGGGAGACTTTAGTCTCGAGACACTCCCCGGATAGGGAGCCAAGGCCGGGTCACCACTACTTGGAAAAGACCCGGGCCGGGAGAATACCGGCGAATAAAAAAAAAAAAAAAAAAAAAGGGTAATTCCGGTGAGAATATTTGAAACCTGTAAGAAGGATAGTGTCGCTAGTTGCAATAATAATAACTTTCCAAACAGCGTTTCATGTGCTGGTGGAATGATTTTCTGATAATTATAGAATCTCTGAAAGCCGTTTAAATCTTGAGTAAAAAAATAAATACAGGAAATGATTGCTTATTTTTTATCATTATCTTCAACACAATAGAACCACGAAGATTGGTAATAATGGAACTTTGTTATAATGAAACGTAAATCACATAAGAACATAAATGATGAACACTGCCTCCACACAAGTATTTTTTATCAGCTTTTAATTAAATGAGAATGTACACTTTTGACCAAAAAAAAACTTTTGGAAAATATATTAAACACAAGTGGGTTACGATGTTTATTATATATTTTACATTAAATATTTACAAACACAAGTGTTATGAACACGTGTCAGGGTTATAAATGAGTGTCATGCAATATTTCTGTCCCAGAACAGAAAAGTCTGCAATAAAGGCGTGTAAAATGCATGCATTCACGTCTATTTATATTTAGTAAATACTAAAGCAACGATGCATCTCGTACAACGTCTTCTGCGTCTTGTAAATCCAGGTTCATGCGTCTCCATCTTGCGTGCTCACAAGATGCGTCAGAAATGTTGAAGGAAGAAGCGTAGCACCACCACGACTCAGCCGAGAGCTTCATGTGAAGCTCAACACGGAGTTCACTCAGTATGTTGAACTACGAGTCTTCTTCAGAGTGAGCTTCAGTCCTCTCCCAGTCACCGTCCACTCACCTTCACTCTTCTGAGGAACAAACAGAAAATAAGAACATGAATTAAAATGATCACTGTAATGAGCTTCGAGAGTAACAGTCATATTTACTGTGTTGTCTGTTCCCACATGAAGACCATATATACTCATGTGCTGTGATTCATTATCAATACGTACTACAAACAAGGCAATAAAAACACATAGAATGAAATAGTGGGAAAAAACGAACTCTACTGGTGTAACTAGTGAATGTAATAGAAAAAAAAATGTAAGGTGGTAACGACAAATAAATTCTACAGCCCCACGAGTGGTCTTAGCGTCTACGAGGTCGCAAAAAAAATGAAGACTCACCAGAGGACGGCAACCGAAGTGGGACCCGAGATGTCGCTCAAGCTTGGTCTTTGAGTAGAACTTCGAGCAATGAGGGCACTGGTGAGTCTTGCGCCGGCGTATAGGTCCTCCTGTGGCAGGTGGTTCCTTCTCCGTGTTGGTGCTGGACACAGCTCCTGAGTCACCAGCAATCAGTGATGCACAGACTGAGTCGTTGCTGAACAGATTCAGCGGGTCGTTGTAGTTGATCAGGGTTAACGGGCTGTCGTTGAACACTTTGAGCGGATTGATGTTGTAGCTGGGCAGGTTCGGCGGGTTGTCGTTGTAGTTGGGTAGGTTCAGCGAATCGTCGTTGTAGTTGAATATGTTCAGCGGGTCGTCGTTGTAGTTGAGCAGGTTCAGCGGGTCGTCGTTGTAGTTGGGTAGGTTCAGCGGGTTGTCGTTGTAGTTGGGTAGGTTCAGCGGGTTGTCGTTGTAGTTGGGTAGGTTCAGCGAATCGTCGTTGTAGTTGAATATGTTCAGCGGGTCGTCGTTGTAGTTGAGCAGGTTCAGGGGGTCGTCGTTGTAGTTGGGTAGGTTCAGCGGGTTGTAGTTGGGTAGGTTCAGCGGGTTGTAGTTGGGTAGGTTCAGCGGGTTGTCGTTGTAGTTGGGTAGGTTCAGCGAATCGTCGTTGTAGTTGAATATGTTCAGCGGGTCGTCGTTGTAGTTGAGCAGGTTCAGCGGGTCGTCGTTGTAGTTGGGTAGGTTCAGCGGGTTGTCGTTGTAGTTGGGTAGGTTCAGCGGGTTGTCGTTGTAGTTGGGTAGGTTCAGCGGGTTGTCGTTGTAGTTGAGTAGGTTCAGCAAATCGTCGTTGTAGTTGGGCAGGTTCAGCGGGTTGTCGTTGTAGTTGAGTAGGTTCAGCAAATCGTCGTTGTAGTTGAGCAGGTTCAGGGGGTCGTCGTCGTAGTTGGACAGGTTCAGCGGGTTGTCGTTGTAGTTGGGCAGGTGGAACTCAGGTTCCTTGTTGGACTGAACGTCAGGTTCCTGGTTGAACTGAACGTCAGGTTCCTGGTTGAACTGAACGTCAGGTTCATCTCGGATATTACCGCCCGTGAGGTCCTCTACATTAACATGTTTACGCCTATGTTTAATACAGTGTCTCTCGAGCTGACTTCTGTACTTGAAAGTCTTGTTACAATGAAAACATTGGTGACCCTTCGGGGTTTTACGTGCCGGAGAAGGTATCTTGTCATCCGGAGGTTGGCAGGTGAGAAGGTGCCGTTCAAAATAGTGTGTGCTTGTGTAAAGTTTAGAACAATTAGGGCACGGATGTAGCCGACGACCTTGAAGCCCCGTGGCTTTCACGTTCTTTCCACCTCGTCTAAAACTGACAGTTGTCTTCTTAGTTGGGGATTGGTCACGGAATTCGACTTCCTGGTCTTGTGTTTCCACTTCGATGTTGGACAGATTCAGCGGGTCGTTATAATTGGACTGGTGGAACTCAGGTTCCTGGTTGTGATAATGGAACTCAGGTTCCTGGTTGTGAGAGTGGAGCTCAGGTTCCTGGTTGTGAGAGTGGAGCTCAGGTTCCTGGTTGTGAGAGTGGAGCTCAGGTTCTTGGTTGTGAGACTGGAGCTCAGGTTCTTGGTTGTGATTGTAAGAGTGGAACCCAGGTTCATCTTGGATATTACTGTCCGTAAGGTCATCTTTCTTAACTTGTTTACGCCTGTGTTTAATACAGTGCCTCTCGAGCTGACTTCTGTACTTGAAAGTCTGGTTACAATGAAAACATTGGTGACCCTCTCTACCTCCTCACTCCACGTCTCCCGTGCCAGAGACTCATGCTGCGTTGCCTTAGCGTATGTTTGCTGCTTCGGTGCATCATCAGTCTTTGTATCAGCCGTTGATCTTCCTCGTCGCGTAGGACATTGCGCCGCGATGTGGTCATATGTCCCACAAAGTCGACACGTACGCCTCTGACCCGTGTACGTAACGAAGACTTGAGTGCGGAAGTCCTCCATCACTACATACGATGGTATAGGGTGCTTAAGGGACATTTTAAGGGAAAACGATCCTTCCGGCATATCAACAAGCGGTCCATCACGCCAACGTCCCAATGTCGCCAAATGTACCGTACCATAACGTCCAAAAACGTTCCTTAAATCACTCTCGTCAGCTTCAAAAGGAACATTACGCACCTTGATCCAAGTGTAAAACCGTGATACATCATGAAGGCGAACATTAACACCAGGGTTAACCGGCTTAACCACATCCTGGTACCTGGCCACCATATTTTCATAAGTGCTGCTCTGCCGGAATTTGACGAATAGCCTTGAACTACCATTCAACGACACTCCATAGAGCTCCTCATTTGCGATGCCATACGTGTCTCTTAATATCACCGTCAGCAAAAGATGGGTATTCTGACTATTGAATGAGCCATTCACAAGGTCAAGACAG
This sequence comes from Cherax quadricarinatus, assembly GCF_038502225.1. Lineage (NCBI taxonomy): Eukaryota > Metazoa > Arthropoda > Malacostraca > Decapoda > Parastacidae > Cherax > Cherax quadricarinatus. Next base: position 42,871 of record NW_027196377.1, on the reverse strand, counting down.
ACAGTGTTGACACGCCTGCGGCGTCCACCTTCCGCCATTGTGAAAGGACTGACAGAAAAACTGCGCAGACAACCAGTTGATTCAGAAGCTACTGCGCAGCCTGCCCACACGGCCCGAGAGCGATGAGGACAATGTTGCGGAGACTATGATCATATGACGGCAGTGTGTGTGGGCAGCGAGGGCAGGTCAGGAGTCCGGCCGGTGGAGCAACAAATGTCAATGACCAGGAGGCTCCCATACCTGACGACAAGGAGATGGTGGGCGTGGTCGCCTTTCAAGTGAGGAGACTGAGGTGCCAGTGGTGGAGTCGGAACTGGAGCTGACGTCTACCGAGTTGCCTGCACTGCTGGTGGTACAGCAGGCTTTTGGGGAGGACCAGGTGATGGCAGAAGTCGTGGAATTCGATGCAACAATAGTGTCGGCATTGCACACCATGTTCCCGTCTACAGATGTGGTCTCCTCGGCTGTGCCGTCGGCCAGTCCGGAGCTCGTGTCCGTGGCGGTCGAGCAGTAGGAGGCGGTTGTTGGTGCTGGTGAGGCAGGCGGAGACGTGATGACCCCTGGTCAGGAGGCCTCGACGACGGTTGTGGTGGAGATTCATTGTGTGGAGACACCGGTCACGCTGCTCCTTGCTTGTGCTCTGTCCGATTACACAGTTGCTCTACGCTCAAGAAGCCTCCCTTCGACCCCCGCCGGGGTGGGGAATTTATATTCAACGAACGTCACATCCTTTTCACAATGCTGTCGAATCTTATGAAAATCAATCCTGTGAATGGTGCAATAAATGACTCCTCGAAGTTAGCTTTAGCTACCGTCGTTAAGACCCGCCTGCAGGTCAAATTTACGGCAATCCACTCTCTGAAGGACTCCTTCATTGTCGTCTGCACAGACGACACGGAAGCACTAAAACTAATGGACGACTCTTCAATCAGGACCCTACAAACACAACAATTCACTATATCCCCGTCTCCATTCTTGAAGTCGAAACGTTCGGTCTTTGTGAAAAGACTTGACAATATCGTCACCTCTACTGAAGCACTGAAGACATCTATTGAGGAACAAAACACCTGGGCCTCGGTTGACAGCATCTCCAAGATCCCCAACGCCTCATCTATGCTAAAGATTACATTCTCAGATATCTCCATGGCTGCCCAAGCTCTCTCTGACGGTCTGGCCATCTCATATTACCACATTCACCTAAGTCATATAGAACAAAAACGTTTCACATACATCTCCCACTGCTGGACCTGCTACTCCTATAAACACACCACCAAGGACTGCCCCGTCAAGGATAAGAAGTTTTGTTCAAAATGTGGGAATGATGGACACGATTTCAGATCCTGCACCATTACTACACCAACGTGTCTTAACTGCAAGGGTAATCATCATACCCTTGCAGCTAAGTGCCCACTCAGGAAAGAAATCATATTGAAGAAAACTAAAGTTCTGAAGAACATCTCCAATTCACCGACATACGCTGCAATAACCAAACCACAAACCGACACCACCAAGACTCTACACGCTAATCTACAGGCACCATCGCCCAGCAACTCCCTCTCTCCACTCCCCCCAAGGTGCTGTACTGCATGGTGTATGCACACCTTGCAAACGCAGCAAACCCCAGCACTTTCAACACCACTATTAACGAACTATTCCGTCTGAACAACATGCCTACCTTCAATTTTCCGGACTCCACACCTTCAGCAGACATCCTCAAGATCCTTCCCAACGCCCTGAACTTTACTGCACCTGCAGACCTGTCTCCTGCCCAAGCAACTGTTCCTGTAACTTCTATAACCACTTCCACCGCCGACAACGTTGATCATGCTGCCTCAACCACCGTCTCCCACCTCTATCAGCCTGTTACACAACCATTACACCTCTCCACTGCTCCTGTCGACTCTCAGTCGACAGTCGCTTAATGAATCCATTCCAGAAGAGGAAGGTGGCAACGACTCCAGTAAACCCTCATGGGAAAACCTTACTTTCTACACTTCTTCAAATAAATCCAGGCCAAACAGCGCTCCAAGCCAGCCAGTGAAGGCCAAGGCTACATCTGTTCTGCATCCCAGAATGCCTTTGTGAACGTTCTACAGTGTTCCGGCCGTACCTTCGGTGTTGTGAGAACTAGTTCTTATGTAGTGAAAATTTGTGTCATTCCAAGACACGTGTGCTAGATGTGTTAAGTGCTGCGGGTTTGGAGTTAACAAGTAGTACATGGTTGGTAACTCTCGAGACGATTGTGGGCCCAGTGAATGACCTTGAAAATTGCACTGCGACCTGCAGGCCACTACACCCATATTGCCTGTGTCTAGCGAGGTGAATATCCCTTCCTTGTCCCTTCTCCTGCCTCGATTTGGAACTCAGCCGTTCGCCTCTATTTGCTTGTGGTCTAGAGGCGGTTTTTTTTTTTTTTTTTTTTTTTTTTTTTTTTTTTTTTTTTTTTTTGCCAGACCACATGGGTGCTTGAGTGCCCGTGTCCTCTGTGCCGCACTCCGCTCATCTTGCGAGTGTCTCCTGTGTGCCTGCCTGCCTGCTGCAAGCAGGTGTCCGGGTGGTTGGCGCGGGCTTGGCGAGCACAGTCAAGCAAGCTTGAGGGCAGCACTAAAAGCTAGCCAGAACAAGCTAAGGCAGCCGTCCTAGGGCCCAGCATGTCTGTATACGTTCTGCAGTGCTGCTGGCATACCAGTGTTTCCTGTAGTGGCTTGAGAACAATTTGACGAGCATTGCAGTGCTGACATTTTGAGTGGGACATGCCAGAGGTTCACTTATAAACATAGTAAGCTTGTGGTGATTGGCTTGTACACAGTGAACATTCATCTGTCATACTTGTGCTAGAAGTGTTAAGTGCTGCTTTCCCCAACAGTTAATTGTCATTTGTAAGCCTGTATTAAGACTTTAAAAGGCTCAGAGTGTACTTCAGTGTAGTGACTCCTTACATTTGATAAATCAGTGTAATACATGCTCTGCTCAGTGTAACTGAACTATTAAATACGGTTACATAATTAAGTTGCTTGTCCTAGTGTCATTGCTGTGTTTTCTAATACATTTTCTCGTTCAGACTGAAACTTTACTGCTAAATTCCCAGTAATATTTCAAATTGCAGTGTTCATCTGTGGTGTGAGTGTGTAACTTATGCTTTGTATTTTTACTGTGAACAAGCTTACTCCTGCATAATGTTCAGTTTCATGAATACTTTCTTACTTGAGTAATTCGGTTACCTTTCAACTGTGTTAAGCAAGAGTCAGCCTGTTAACATCTATGTTCCTTGCCATCTCATCTAGTGGGTCTAGCGCCTAGTTAAAATTGTAATAGTAACAATTTGCAATCATTATACTTCTAGTTATACATTGTGTAAATTGTTTTAGACTATTTGATCAACTGGATTGTAGTGTTTAACTTCTGATACACCAATTTAATGACTGCAGACACGCACTGACACATAATAAACACATTAAAACGCTGGTAACTCTCTAGAAGCTGGGCCTAGTGTGTGACCTTGAGAAGTTGAGTGTGTTTATTACGACCAGCGGTGTACCACTCTCACCTATATTTACATCAACAAAAGTGTATTCTAAGTGATAAAGTGTACACTTGGTGTACTTGGTAACACTTGTCATACATAGTAACGCGTGTGTAAGTGAGATTGTTTAGGTACTGGTTCATCTATCTACAGCTGCACACTTATGCTTGCATACATGTATAACATAGTAACGTGTGAGTTACCCAGGATGGACCAAGGAAGTCGACCAGAGTGATTTATCTCATTGTCATTGTAACATTACCTAGTTGTTTTTTTTTTTTTTTTTTTTTTTTTTTTTTTTTTTTTTTTTTTTTTTTTTTTTTTTTTTTTTTTTTTTTTTTAGTAATACTGTTTACAATCTATGGTTGGGGTAAGAGGTTGTCTTCAGCATTCATTGTGATGTCTGCTATATTATTATTTCAGTGAGGTACATTAGGTGGCAGTAGCCTGAACTAACTCAAGTGGAAGTTATCATTGAATTTGAACCTCATGTTTAATGTGATGTATGTCAGAATTCTAATTTTATGCTCAATATTACCTACTTTGTCTCTCTCTCTCTCTCTCTCTCTCTCTGTTCATCTTTGTAATTTGTGATAAGGTGTAAGACCTCGCCTGTACCATCCATTATATCATTATATGTACCATATTATTAACACACATACAAGAGGTCTCTGAGTGTGTTTTTGGTGGGGTGTGTGTCGTATTGAGTGGTGGTGGTCTGGGTTGAGTATGGTTGGAGGTGTTCATTGAACTTGAGCACTTGTGTCTTGTGATCTATTTTGGACTTCTGACTTTGTAGTGAATATTTGCTCTTGCATAAGCTATAAGGGAAAGATAAGCGAGGAATTCTTGTGTTGTGAGTCTTACACCAGATATCATCACTGGCAAACATGGCAACTGTCATAGAGGAACCTATTTCTGCAGGTGATGGAAATGATGATAGCTTCCAGACCTTTAAAAGTAAACAAAAGAGAAAAAGTGAGAAAGGGCTAGAGCGTCGACGTAGTCAGACTCACTTGACTCGTACACAATGTGATACTAAACGTCCTTGGTGCACAGAGGCTGCAAGAAGTCTTTCTTCAAAGGAAGAATGTGTTAAGCTGAACTTCCCTGACAACACCCCGCTGCCTGCTAAGTGTGCATGGCTAATGGAAGCTGTAAACAAGCATCCTAACTCAAGGATCCAATTTAGGAAAAACACACACAACTTTGTGTTTGTGGAACAGAATAAAGAACTGATCAATGATCTACTTAGTACACCTTATGGGGATATTAAGCTGCTCCGACCTCCATCAGACACTCACCACTTTAAAAAATGGGTCAGTATCATAATCTTTGGATACCCTCTCTGCATGGACCCATCCCATCTGACTCTAAGTGAGCATATCATCAAGCCTAAAAGACTTAAAGGAAAATCCCAAATTATTGCCAGTTGGGTGGGTCCTGTGCCCCTCCCCCGGAATATCTGGGTGCATGGTTTACGTTTCCTAAACATCGAAGTGTACCTACCCCCTAAACGTAGGTGTTACAAATGCCAGCACTATGGCCATGTTGCAGTAGACTGTGGAATACTACATTCTTGGTGTGGTAAGTGTGCTGGGAAACATTCCACTAGAGAATGCACAGTAGGCCCTGACAGCCAAAAATTTAAGTGTATTAACTGTAAAGAAGTTGGGGTTACAGTTTCCCACAAGGACTGCAGTCAGAACCCAAACAACCTTCGATGTAAACCTGATAACAGTCCTTTAATGGTAACTGAGGATGAGGCCATCCAGTCTACCACAGCCAGATCTGAGACTGAACCTCTGCAAAGTGTGCAAGAACCCCACCTCACTGCAAAGGATTCTGGTGATACCAGAATGCCATCACACACACCAGCTGTGGAGGAGCTAGCCATCCCTGCTAGCACATATGGAACTACTGGTCTGCCACTACAGATACCTATGGCTACACCTGAATATGGGGATGAGTTTGTCATTTCTCCCAATACACACAACTACAACAGTCAGACGGACACCACACAGGTAACCTCCCTGGAAATTGGAGATGAGTCAGATGCACAGGACCTACCTGCAATGAATGATGAAACAGAGAACACTAATGTAACCATGGTACCTGTTAAGGTGATAGGTGTTAAAGAAAGCACTAACCCAGAAGTGCCATCCTCCGGAGAGGCATTGGATTCGCCTGACCTTCCTCATATTATAACAAATTTCCAGAAAAAAATTGAGCATCTTGAACAGATCCTGACAAGTTTAATAAATATATGTAATCAGGATGATGCTCTTGAGCATGGTGATGATGTCAAAAGTGCAGCAATCTCCGTTCAGCTTCCAGCAATTTGTGAGAAAGAAGCCCATGACTCTTGCCTTCAAGACTTGCCTTTTAACTGGCTGCCAAAATGCCGAAAAATGCTTAAAAATAAAGGTCCTGAAGATAAAGACGTACAAACTATGCTATTTGCTCTTAAGTGTCTGCACACTGTAGTCAAAGCATAATAGTTTTACCATCTTATGAGCAAGAGATTGTAATAACTCACTACAATGGATACATTACAAATCTTTTCATGGAACATTGCTTCCATCAGGAAGCGGTTGCCTGACTTACATCATATTAGTGCAACCAAGAATATTGATGTCATCTGTTTGCAGGAATGTAGATTGAAAGATGGAGCACCTCCACCAAACTTGCCTGGATATGCAGCTTATAACCTAAGGTCAACCAACTGTTGTGTGATGTATGTCAGAAAGAACTTGCCACATTCACTCCTTTCCTTGCAGAGTCGAGTTAACATGCAGTATCATGGTGTCAAAGTATATGCAGGCGATTTTTCCATAAACATTTTTAATCTCTATGCCCCAGCGAACCAGCTTCGACCTGATGCTTTACCAGATCGCATCAATAGTGAACCTACCATCATTCTTGGAGATTTTAATGCCAGACATAAGAATATTGGTGGGTCTATAACAAACACCAATGGAACTAAACTAGTGAGATTGCTAAATGAGCATGATAATGTTCGAATTGTGGGCACTACTGAGCCTACTCACATATATGGTGGCATACTAGATCTGTGTCTTGGATTTAATACATCATATACGATGCATGACTCTGTCATAGTTGATGATCTTCTATCTGATCACTTCCCAAGACTAACAACTGTCAATCTTGATCACATCTCCAGCAATCAAGGAGCTAAATACAGAAGGAGGAAACTTATTCTCAAACCAGAACACAGAGACAACTTTATTAACCACTTGGATCAATGGTATAAGAATTACGAGCCCATTGGCACACAAAAATTTAATGATGATTTAATTACCACTATTGAGAGTGTTCTCACAGATCAAGTGGGCAGGAATAGGAAACAAAGACCCTCCACTATAAATAACAATAAAAACCAATGTAAATACTATAATGATCCACAGCTACGCAATCTAACACATGCAGCTAGGAGGATTGGTAAAGCATACCGTGAATGTAGAACCCCAGACCTGCTCAGAACGTTCCAAGCTGCACTAACAAATGCAAGGAATAGAAAGGAAGAACTTAGGCAACAGGAATGGGAACAGTTTGTTAGTGGATTAAATAGGTCCACCCCTTTGAGTTTGGCTTGGAAAGGTATAAATAAAATAACCAGGAAAAAGACTGGCAATGTTGCTCATCCCTTTCCTCTTGAAAAAGCAAATGACCTCATAAATGACTGGTCCAAAACATCCAGGCATGAAAGCCTTCCATCTCATATTAGAAAAAATTTAGAGAGTACTTCTGAAGAAATGTTGAAACTGATTAATTTTATGAGCCAAAATATTGATGAGAGTGATTGCCTCTTTACCGAGTATGAATTAGATAATGCATTAACCAAAGGTCGATCAACTGCTCCTGGAGAGGATGGTATAACCTATGATATTCTCAGAACTCTAAGGCACGTGCCTGATAACCCTTTGTTGGCACTGTATAATCTCAGTTACATTGAGGGCGTTCTTCCTACTTCCTGGACCAATAGTCTCATTGTGCCTATCCCTAAGCCCCAACAGCCTGATACATTTAGGCCGATCTCCTTAACTAGTTGTCTTTGTAAAACTTTTGAAAGAATGATGCTTAACAGACTGTACTACAGAATCAGACATCAACTTTCCCCCTACCTCTATGGGTTCATGAAAGGTAAAAGTGTGCAGAACTGTATTTCCACCTTTCTCACTGCACACACCTCTACTAGTTTTACCACTTTTCTTGATCTAAAATCTGCATTTGATATTGCGAACAGAACCGTTATACTACATGAACTAGCCAAAATGAATATTGGTGGTAGCTTACTCTGCTGGATAATAGGATACCTGTCAAATAGAGTATCCTCTGTCCTTTACCAAGGCTTCAGAAGTGATTCTAAAGAAATGTCTTTAGGTACACCGCAGGGAGGAGTTCTTAGTCCCATGCTATTTAATATTCTGATTAATGCTCTCCTAAATGCTCTACCTGCCTCACCTAAACATATAGCTATAAGCTATGCTGATGATATCATGATCCATACAACAGGGCATAAGAAGATGAATACCATTCTTAATGAAGTTCAAGCAATTTGTAATCGACTAGGCCTCATAATATCTTCCTCTAAAACAAAGATATTAACAAGCAAACGACATCCCCCACCCATCTATTTGCAGGGTGAAATCATTAGCTACGTTAAAACTTACAGATATCTTGGTGTAGATGTACCCTTTAACAAATCCACTATACCACAACTAAACAAGAAATGCAAAGCTAGGCTAAATGCTCTCAAAGCTGTTGCTGGCTACAATCCCAACTATGGTGCTAATGTGAGAATCGTGAGAATGATGTACATAGCCTATGTTAGGTCCTTAATTGATTATGCTGCTCCCATGTTGATATTAGCTAGAGAAAGTTCTCTCCGACCCTTGGAGTTAATGCAAAATGAAGCTCTCAGGATTATTCTTGGCTGTCCCAGATCTACAAAAGTTCTTAACATGAGGAAGGAGCTTGGTATTTCTAGTATCAGTGATAGGATTGTTGAAATTAACACTGTACTCGGTATTAGAATGTTGAGAAACGAACCAGACACTGTCACAGTGAATCTTACCAAGTGTCTAGAGGTAAATACACACAGATCTAAATGGATTGTGAAAACGTGCAATTGCATTAAGTTTTATAACCTGCATGAACTGTATCACTGTAGGCAACAAGAGCATTTCACCCCTCCATGGAAGATGTGTTCATTTAATATCACATACCTACAAGTCCCTCCCAAGAAGCTCATTGCTAGTAATCCCTTCCTTAAATCTCTTGTTAGAGCAACTGCTCAAGAAGAAATTTCTCACCTAGCTGGTAGTAATAAGTTATCACAAGTTATATACACTGATGGATCTAAACAGGAGTCTTCTGGCAGGGCTGCATCTGCTCTTGTTGCCACCTCCCTAGTTAAGAACGATAATAAATTTGTTGAGTTAGGCATAAGAATTAACAACTGGGCGTCTACACTGCAAACTGAATTGTTTGCAATCCTAATGGCGCTAAAGCTAACCTATGACACTGAGCTTGACTCTATCATCATTACTGATTCTATGTCATCATTGAAGGCTCTTGACTCATATAATGACTCCAACAACATGCTCATTGGGGAAGCCAGGTATAGATACTCAAAAATTAGGGACAAAGGAATTAATGTACAATTGCTATGGATCCCATCACACATTGGATTACTCCTTCATGATAAAGTTGATATGTTAGCCAAGAAGAGTACCCAGAAGGAGAATGTAGAATATAACTTTGGTATAACTGTGTCTAGCATTAGGAATAATATTAGGAGAGAAGTAAATAATGAAAATGATTGTTATAGGAATGCAGTTAGAAGCCTGAGTAGATCTATAACCCACTATGATAACATGAACGTAGATAAGTATGTTTATGGAGCAACTTGCAATGTGAACAGACTGACTGATGTTGTAGTGGCCAGGCTTAGGCTTGGTTACAAGTACTTCTGGCAGTTTGGGAGACACACAGATGATGATCAAACTAAATGTAAATTATGTGATCAGGCATATGGTCACTCTCTTGAACACTATGTGCTTAGGCCTTTTGTATATCCACATGCTCTCGCGCTACCGTCCACAGGATGGATATGGGGTGCACAATAAACTAGCCACTTCGGTGGCAAAATCTAAATCTTCAAATACTGACACCATGACCTGTTGTTAGGTAAGACACATATGCAACAGTTAGGTATCCATACACAGTAGGCTTCTTCACCTTGATAGAAGCAGTACTGAACTCTACAAATCTTCTGCTTCTATCAACCTCGGTGCTGGAAACGTTTCAGTCAAGTATGCTGAACTGCTGAACAGTCAAGTCACCGCTAAACTTCACACTCACCCAAGTTCTTGAGTTCATCAAGCCTCTACGTTTCACCTTCAGTAACAAGGCTAAAATATACCACCTATCTAGGAGCAGCTTCAAAAAGTTCGAAAATGGCTCCATTGCTAACCTGCCTCTTCAGTTACTCCTATAACTCCCATATGTGTTCTACCCTCTGATGTGACCTAGCCTGCTGCCAGCTACTCAAAATTCAAGACTTCAACTACCACAAGTTCGATGCAACAGTCCCTGCTATTCCTGTTCTCAAGTCTGTCCCACGATCGCCTTAGCTGCTGGGTTAAGCCCTTGCTCTATTTCTACGACTAAGAACGCTCCTCTCCAGAGCTGTTCTTCGTCTGTCCCGTCTTCTCCGCTCATCCCATTGGGATCTTACCTGAACTTGTTCGTTCGTTCGGACACCCCGGTCACAAGCATGGAGGAGGACGTTGGGACGAGGAAGAGGGCGGCAGCAATGTAGGACTCTGACGTCGTCCTGACGCCGGCTCAACGTACAAGAAAAAAGGCATCGGTAGAAGGGGGTCGTTGTGTGAGTGGAGGTGAGCAGTGGCAGGAGGTGGTGTCAGGTATGACGGGTGTCATGCGTGGAGAGCATGGCAAACGTGGTCCCCAGGGCCTAGGTGGGCATGCAAAAGGAGGAATGGGGCAGCGAGGGCGGAAACCGTAGCCAGGTGAAAGCGGGGTTTAGGTAGGGGGGGGGACACGTCGTGGCAGGTGTCAAGAGGTCTGCTACATGATGGCAGCGCCAGTTCATGGAGTACGTGTCTGAGGTGCCAGTTAGCGTGCACCTGGAGGGTGGGGCACGGGTGCCCAGTGTTTCGGTGAAATCAGCTTGATTTGTGCTATTCAGCTGTATAACCCTTGTGGTTTAGCTTTTCTTTCTGAATATAATAATATAATGTGCTGTTCAGATATGTCTGCGAACTGTGGCGTACGAGATGTTAGGTCCTGCATAGAGTTGTTGGTGCCTGCGCCTGCGTGCGCTGATGTGGTTGAGGGTGGCGTATGCCGCTGGTGTGTATGTATGAATTTTGGCCTATTGTATAATCTAATATGTTGTGTAATGTTAAATTTTGCTTGTTGCTGTTTAATATACAGGTCTCGGCTGCTGTAGACGGGTGCAAGCCCAGCGGTTGTATGTATGACACACTGTATGATGCCATTTGTAATGGATTGTGCATCTTTGATTAATACTTTGGCTACGAGTAGATTGATGGGTGTATTGGGGGCGGGTACTGGCCACCCGCAGCTGTGTGGGAGGGGGATGGCAGGGTAGCGCCATTTTTGGATACGCATGCGTGTTCTATGTGCTCTGTCCAGTCACTGAAGCATTGTACCGCATACATTTTAATTCTTGTAAAGGCGGAAGGTGTATCCGCTTACCGGTGAAGTGTTTGTGTTCTGCCATTGGAGGGCGGGGGGGTCGGGTGGACTGAGAGAGTGGCGGTCTGTGATTGTCAAATATGTGATGTGTTAACATCTGATGCTTGCTCATTATGCCATTTATGTTGTACGTGTTATAAACATGTTTTCAGTGTGAGGTGCAGGCTGGGGTGGTCTGGTAGGGATGGGCAGTTTTCACCCCGCCGTTGTGTGGTGCTGGTGTGATTAGGTACTTTGTTTTGACCTTGTTGAAATCACTTTTTATGTATTATTACGTAACTGTACTGAAATGTTTTAAATAAAATATAAAAAAAAAATAGTTTGCCTTGTAAGGGCCAGTAGGCCTTCTGCAGTGTTCCTTCATTCTTATGTTCATATACGTATTTCAAGAGTGTAGCTTCAACGCTCTCAGTCTTGGTATCAAGAGTCTTTATACGGGGGACTAATCGTCATTCTTTTCTGCTTTCTTCAGCGCATTTACAAACCCGGAGGTGAGAACCACGTGGCAATGTTAGGCTGTGATGAATGGTTTTGTAATAAAGTTGGTAGAATTACCGACAATATGTAAAGTAAAAGGACACAAGTGCAACTAATGTGACATTTATTGTGGCAACGTTTCGCTCTCCAGGAGCTTTATCAAGCCATTACAAACAATACATGTGTCCATGTATTGTTTGTAATGGCTTGATAAAGCTCCTGGAGAGCGAAACGTTGCCACAATAAATGTCACATTAGTTGCACTTGTGTCCTTTTACTTTACATGAATGGTTTTGAAAACCGACAAGTTGAAGAATTGAGACACTTATGCAACATATGGAAATCTTTATTGAAGAAACGTTTCGTCAAACAGTGGCTTCATCAGTCCAATACAAAGTAGAAATGGGTAAGGAGAGGAGGAGATTGAGGTAATCAGTCGCTCAGCCTGGAATCGATGTGTTCAGTCCATCACTCTTGTAGGAAGTACAGCATAGGGCCAGAAACGTGGCTTATATACTGTAGTCAGGTGAGTCAAAGCAGGAGGAGGCGGGATCACAGTGGGACCTTCCACTAGTGTAAGTAGGTCGTCGTCATAAGAACATAAGAACGAAGGAACACTGCAGCAGGCCTACTGGCCCATGCGAGGCAGGTCCAAGTCTCCTACCGGCTTAAGCCAATGCACCCAACCTAGTCAGGTCAGGTCACCTTGACTTAAGGGAGGAACACGGCAACCGTCCTGGTAGCACAAGCTAATCAATTCTTCAATGTTAGGATGCTTTTACGAAGTTTCGCCCACCAGAGGCTGCACCTTTCTCGGAAATATTTCTAGTTTGTATTCCTTTACCTTGACAGTCGTGGAAGTCAAGTTAGACGCGCATTAAGGTATTGTACTGAACAGTACAAGTTAATTATAAACGTTACATTAATGTAGTCGTTGTTCCATTATAATCATCCTGGCGACGTTCCAACGTGACCTTCTGGGTGTGGAAATAAATGATATAAATTACCGATACAATGGAAAAATAAACATATAAGCAGTATAATAAAGTACTGGTTTGGTAATAGAGTTGTGGATGAGTGAAACAAACTCCCGAGTACAGTTATAGAGGCCAGAACGTTGTGTAGCTTTAAAATAGGTTGGATAAATACATGAGTGGATGTGGGTGGGTGTGAGTTGGACCTGATAGCTTGTGCTACCAGGTCGGTTGCCGTGTTCCTTCCTTAAGTCAATGTGACCTGACCTGACTAGGTTGGGTGCATTGGCTTAAGCCGGTAGGAGACTTGGACCTGCCTCGCATGGGCCAGTAGGCCTTCTGCAGTGTTCCTTCGTTCTTATGTTCTTATGTTCTTATGTTCTTATAATGTGATCCTTTATTGACAACGTTTTCGCCCACACAGTGGGTTTTATCAAGTTACAAACGGATCTACCTGGGTTAAAGGTATCTTTACCCAGGTAGATCTGTTTGTGAGTCGATAAAGCGCACTGTGTGGGCGAAACATTGTCAATAAAGGATCACATTATACTGCTTATGTGTGTACTAGGTCAGGTTGTGCATGAGGAGCTAGGGGGAGGGGGGCGAGGGGAGAGTAATTCACGGACGTGTCCGGTTTGAGAAGGGTAATTTCTAAAACTGAGCTTGCTACCATCTGCAGCTCATAAGACTGCCATCCCCACGAGCCCCTTTGAGGCGGGGTAGATGGCAGACCAGAGGCCTAGCTTCTCCCTACGAGCCCCGTGAGGGCGGGGAATGTGGCTAGGCCTGGGGACACTTGGTCCCAAAGATGAGGAGGTACTGTACCTCCTCCCATGGGAGACTTTAGTCTCGAGACACTCCCCAGATAGGGAGCCAAGGCCGGGTCACCACTACTTGGAAAAGACCCGGGCCGGGAGAATACCGGCGAATAAAAAAAAAAAAAAAAAAAAAAAGGGTAATTCCGGTGAGAATATTTGAAACCTGTAAGAAGGATAGTGTCGCTAGTTGCAATAATAATAACTTTCCAAACAGCGTTTCATGTGCTGGTGGAATGATTTTCTGATAATTATAGAATCTCTGAAAGCCGTTTAAATCTTGAGTAAAAAAATAAATACAGGAAATGATTGCTCATTTTTTTTATCATAGAACCACGAAGATTGGTAATAATGGAACTTTGTTATAAAGAAACGCAAATCACATAAGAACATAAATGATGAACACTGCCTCCACACAAGTATTTTTTATCAGCTTTTAATTAAATGAGAATGTACACTTTTGACAAAAAAAAAAACTTTTGGAAAATATATTAAACACAAGTGGGTTACGATGTTTATTATATATTTTACATTAAATATTTACAAACACAAGTGTTATGAACACGTGTCAGGGTTATAAATGAGTGTCATGCAATATTTCTGTCCCAGAACAGAAAAGTCTGCAATAAAGGCGTGTAAAATGCATGCATTCACGTCTATTTATATTTAGTAAATACTAAAGCAACGATGCATCTCGTACAACGTCTTCTGCGTCTTGTAAATCCAGGTTCATGCGTCTCCATCTTGCGTGCTCACAAGATGCGTCAGAAATGTTGAAGGAAGAAGCGTAGCACCACCACGACTCAGCCGAGAGCTTCATGTGAAGCTCAACACGGAGTTCACTCAGTATGTTGAACTACGAGTCTTCTTCAGAGTGAGTTTCAGTCCTCTCCCAGTCACCGTCCACTCACCTTCACTCTTCTGAGGAACAAACAGAAAATAAGAACATGAATTAAAATGATCACTGTAATGAGCTACGAGAGTAACAGTCATATTTACTGTGTTGTCTGTTCCCACATGAAGACCATATATACCATATATATGTGCTGTGATTCATTATCAATACGTACTACAAACAAGGCAATAAAAACACATAGAATGAAATAGTGGGAAAAAACGAACTCTACAATGCAATAGGCTGACTGGTGTAACTAGTGAATGTAATAGAAAAAAAAATGTAAGGTGGTAACGACAAATAAATTCTACAGCCCCACGAGTGGTCTTAGCGTCTACGAGGTCGCAAAAAAAATGAAGACTCACCAGAGGACGGCAACCGAAGTGGGACCCGAGATGTCGCTCAAGCTTGGTCTTTGAGTAGAACTTCGAGCAATGAGGGCACTGGTGAGTCTTGCGCCGGCGTATAGGTCCTCCTGTGGCAGGTGGTTCCTTCTCCGTGTTGGTGCTGGACACAGCTCCTGAGTCACCAGCAATCAGTGATGCACAGACTGAGTCGTTGCTGAACAGATTCAGCGGGTCGTTGTAGTTGATCAGGGTTAACGGGCTGTCGTTGAACACTTTGAGCGGATTGATGTTGTAGCTGGGCAGGTTCGGCGGGTTGTCGTTGTAGTTCGGTAGGTTCAGCGAATCGTCGTTGTAGTTGAATATGTTCAGCGGGTCGTCGTTGTAGTTGAGCAGGTTCAGCGGGTCGTCGTTGTAGTTGGGTAGGTTCAGCGGGTTGTCGTTGTAGTTGGGTAGGTTCAGCGGGTTGTCGTTGTAGTTGGGTAGGTTCAGCGAATCGTCGTTGTAGTTGAATATGTTCAGCGGGTCATCGTTGTAGTTGAGCAGGTTCAGGGGGTCGTCGTTGTAGTTGGGTAGGTTCAGCGGGTTGTAGTTGGGTAGGTTCAGCGGGTTGTCGTTGTAGTTGGGTAGGTTCAGCGAATCGTCGTTGTAGTTGAATATGTTCAGCGGGTCGTCGTTGTAGTTGAGCAGGTTCAGCGGGTCGTCGTTGTAGTTGGGTAGGTTCAGCGGGTTGTCGTTGTAGTTGGGCAGGTTCAGCGGGTTGTCGTTGTAGTTGGGTAGGTTCAGCGGGTTGTCGTTGTAGTTGGGTAGGTTCAGCGGGTTGTCGTTGTAGTTGGGTAGGTTCAGCGGGTTGTCGTTGTAGTTGAGTAGGTTCAGCAAATCGTCGTTGTAGTTGGGCAGGTTCAGCGGGTTGTCGTTGTAGTTGAGTAGGTTCAGCAAATCGTCGTTGTAGTTGAGCAGGTTCAGGGGGTCGTCGTCGTAGTTGGACAGGTTCAGCGGGTTGTCGTTGTAGTTGGGCAGGTGGAACTCAGGTTCCTTGTTGGACTGAACGTCAGGTTCCTGGTTGAACTGAACGTCAGGTTCCTGGTTGAACTGAACGTCAGGTTCATCTCGGATATTACCGCCCGTGAGGTCCTCTACATTAACATGTTTACGCCTATGTTTAATACAGTGTCTCTCGAGCTGACTTCTGTACTTGAAAGTCTTGTTACAATGAAAACATTGGTGACCCTTCGGGGTTTTACGTGCCGGAGAAGGTATCTTGTCATCCGGAGGTTGGCAGGTGAGAAGGTGCCGTTCAAAATAGTGTGTGCTTGTGTAAAGTTTAGAACAATTAGGGCACGGATGTAGCCGACGACCTTGAAGCCCCGTGGCTTTCACGTTCTTTCCACCTCGTCTAAAACTGACAGTTGTCTTCTTAGTTGGGGATTGGTCACGGAATTCGACTTCCTGGTCTTGTGTTTCCACTTCGATGTTGGACAGATTCAGCGGGTCGTTACAATTGGACTGGTGGAACTCAGGTTCCTGGTTGTGATAATGGAACTCAGGTTCCTGGTTGTGAGAGTGGAGCTCAGGTTCCTGGTTGTGAGAGTGGAGCTCAGGTTCCTGGTTATGAGAGTGGAGCTCAGGTTCTTGGTTGTGAGACTGGAGCTCAGGTTCTTGGTTGTGATTGTAAGAGTGGAACCCAGGTTCATCTTGGATATTACTGTCCGTAAGGTCATCTTTCTTAACTTGTTTACGCCTGTGTTTAATACAGTGCCTCTCGAGCTGACTTCTGTACTTGAAAGTCTGGTTACAATGAAAACATTGGTGACCCTTCGGGGTTTTACGTGCCGGAGAAGGTATCTTGTCATCCGGAGGTTGGCAGGTGAGAAGGTGCCGTTCAAAATAGTGTGTGCTTGTGTAAAGTTTAGAACAATTAGGGCATGGATGTAGCCGACGACCCTGAAGCCCAGTGGCTTTCACGTTCTTACCACCTCGTCTTAAACATGAACTGACAGATGTCTTCTTAGTTGGGGATTGGTCACGGAATTCGACTTCCTGGTCTTGTGTTTCCACTTCGATGTTGGACAGATTCAGCGGGTCGTTACAATTGGACTGGTGGAACTCAGGTTCCTGGTTGTGAGACTGGAGCTCAGGTGTTTGGTTGTGAGATTGGAACTCGGGTTCATCTTTGATATTACTGCCCGTGAGGTCCTCTACATTAACTTGTTTACGCCTATGTTTAATACAGTGTCTCCCGAGCTGACTTCTATACTTGAAAGTCTCGTTACAATGAAAACATTGGTGACCATTCGGGGTTTTACGTGCCGGAGAAGGTATCTTGTCATCCTGGTTGTGAGAGTGGAGCTTAGGTTCCTGGTTGTGAGAGTGGAGCTCAGGTTCCTGGTTGTGAGAGTGGAGCTCAGGTTCCTGGTTGTGAGAGTGGAGCTCAGGTTCTTGGTTGTGAGAGTGGAGCTCAGGTTCCTGGTTGTGAGACTGGAGCTCAGGTGTTTGGTTGTGAGATTGGAACTCGGGTTCATCTTGGATATTACTGCCCGTGAGGTCCTCTACATTAACTTGTTTACGCCTATGTTTAATACAGTGTCTCCCGAGCTGACTTCTGTACTTGAAAGTCTCGTTACAATGAAAACATTGGTGACCATTCGGGGTTTTACGTGCCGGAGAAGGTACCTTGTCATCCGGAGGTTGGCAGGTGAGAAGGTGCCGTTCAAAATAGTGTGTGCTTGTGTAAAGTTTAGAACAATTAGGGCATGGATGTAGCCGACGACCCTGAAGCCCAGTGGCTTTCACGTTCTTACCACCTCGTCTAAAACTGACAGTTGTCTTCTTAGTTGGGGATTGGTCACGGAATTCGACTTCCTGGTCTTGTGTTTCCACTTTGATGTTGGACAGATTCAGCGGGTCGTTACAATTGGACTGGTGGAACTCAGGTTCCTGGTTGTGATAATGGAACTCAGGTTCCTGGTTGTGAGAGTGGAGCTCAGGTTCCTGGTTGTGAGAGTGGAGCTCAGGTTCTTGGTTGTGAGACTGGAGCTCAGGTTCTTGGTTGTGAGAGTGGAACTCAGTTTCCTGATTGTAAGAGTGGAACCCAGGTTCATCTTGGATATTACTGTCCGTAAGGTCATCTTTCTTAACTTGTTTACGCCTGTGTTTAATACAGTGCCTCTCGAGCTGACTTCTGTACTTGAAAGTCTTGTTACAATGAAAACATTGGTGACCCTTCGGGGTTTTACGTGCCGGAGAAGGTACCTTGTCATCCGGAGGTTGGCAGGTGAGAAGGTGCCGTTCAAAATAGTGTGTGCTTGTGTAAAGTTTAGAACAATTAGGGCACGGATGTAGCCGACGACCTTGAAGCCCCGTGGCTTTCACGTTCTTTCCACCTCGTCTAAAACATGAACTGACAGATGTCTTCTTAGTCCGAGATTCGACACTTAGTTCGACTTCTTGGTCTTGTGTTTCCACTTCGATATCCATCTTTTTGCATTCATTCAGTAAACCTCGTTCGTCTTCATTATTAACTTGATTCTCGTCATCGGCTGAAGGTTCGTTTAACAAATCATCACAAAATAAATCCATATAGCTACAGTTTGGATCGCCGTCCATAAAATTCGTGTCTGGAAGTCTGCTGCACATCGCTGAGGCTGAGCAAGTAAACATGAACGATTCAGCAAAAGATGGTTTATATGCGCGGTGAGATCAGGTGCAATGCGAATTACTCAGGTGTGATGATAAGGTGACTCCAGCGGAACGTAACATAAGAAAAAGCCCACTGTGTGGGCGAAACGTAGTCAATAAAGAATCACATTATATTGCATGTGTGTTTATATTTCCATATTTCCATAAGAAAGGTCAGTTCATGTGAGATGCATCGAGGAGCCAGAGACCCGTGCCATGACTACGGTCTTGGCGAACATTATACATACATAAGATCACAATAGACAGGTGACATCACAATATGCAGCACAACCACTGTGAAAAACCAAGCGAATTCGTGATTTCTCACATTATCAACAGGAAGGCACATTAGAACATAAGAATGTAGGAACACTGCAGAAGGCCGACTGGCCCATGCGACTACACCTCTGTGAAATACAGCTTATATTCTCACCAAGATTTAACTTGTCTAATGTACCCATCTCTGATTACCTACTTTTGTAGATGTAAGGTAACCGCGGCGTGTAGTCTCGTCTTTGTATGCCTTCCAGAAAAACATAAAAAAGGAGGAACACTGCAGTAGGCCTATTGGCCCAAACTAGGCAGGTCCTTCACAATCCATCCCACTAACAGAATATTTGCCCAACCCAATTTTCAATGGTACCCAAGCAATAAGCTTTGAGAATTCTATTTACTCATGTGCAAGTCCCACTCAAATCCAACCCCTTTGACTCGTGTATTTATCCAACCTAAATTTGAAACTACCCAAGGTTTTAGCTTCAATAACCCTATTAGGCAGACTGTTCCACTCATCAACTACCCTGTTTCGAAACCAATACTTTCCTATATCCTTTCTAAATCTAAACTTGTCTAATTTACAGGTTAGATAAATACACGAGTGGGTGCGGGTGGGTGTGAGTTGGACCTGACTAGCTTGTGCTACAAGGTCAGATGCCATGCTCCATCCTTAAGTGAATGTGATATGACCTAACCAGGTTAGAGCATTGGCTTAAGCCGGTGGGAGATTTGGACCTGCCCCACATGGGCCAGTAGGCCTATTGCAGTGTTCCTTCTTATTCTTATTATTGCGGGCTATTATTATTGAACATAAGAATGGAGGAACACTGCAGAAGGCCTACTGGACCATGCGAGGCAGGTCCTTAATGGCCCTTAATGGTAACTCTGCTTTCTATTGGTAAGCCATGCCTCAATCCATGCTAGAACTTTACCTCCTATACCATGAGCTGCCACTTTCTTAAGAGTCTCTTGTGAGGTACTCTGTCGAAGGCTTTACTAAAATCCAAATAAATGGTGTCATGTGGTACGGGAGTTATTTCTTGGGTAGCTTTAGGTAGATGTCGTTTTGATTGGTGTCAAGGGGTGCGGGAGTTGTTTCTTGAGTAGCTTTAGGTAGATGTCGTTTTGATAAGGACCTGCCTCGTATGGGCCAGTAGGCCTTCTGCAGTGTTCCTATATTCTTATGTTCTTATGTTCTTATGATAAGGACCTGCCTCGTATGGGCCAGTAGGCCTTCTGCAGTGTTCCTACATTCTTATGTTCATAAGAACATAAGAACATAAGAAAGGAGGAACACTGCAGCAGGCCTGTTGGCCCATACTAGGCAGGTCCTTTACAATTCATCCCACTAACAAACATTTGACCTACCCAATTTTCAATGCTACCCAAGAAATAAGCTCTGATGTGCAAGTCCCACTCAAATCCAACCCATCCTACTCATGTATTTATCCAACCTAAATTTGAAACTACCCAAAGTCCTAGCCTCAATAACCCAACTAGGTAGACTGTTCCACTCATCAACTACCCTATTTCCAAACCAATACTTTCCTATGTCCTTTCTAAATCTAAACTTATCTAATTTAAATCCATTACTGCGGGTTCTCTCTTGGAGAGATATCCTCAAGACCTTGTTAATATCCCCTTTATTAATACCTATCTTCCACTTATACACTTCGATCAGGTCTCCCCTCATTCTTCGTCTAACAAGTGAATGTAACTTAAGAGTCTTCAATCTTTCTTCATAAGGAAGATTTCTAATGCTATGTATTAATTTAGTCATCCTATGCTGAATGTTTTCTAACGAATTTATGTCCATTCTGTAATATGGAGACCAGAATTGAGCTGCATAATCTAGGTGAGGCCTTACTAATGATGTATAAAGCTGCAGTATGACCTCTGGACTTCTGTTGCTTACACTTCTTGATATAAATCCCAGTAATCTATTTGCCTTATTACGTACGCTTAGGCATTGCTGTCTTGGTTTAAGGTTACTGCTTACCATAACCCCCAACTTTCCTGTACTCGACTGAAGAAGCCTACTGTGTAGGCGAAACGTTTCGAAATAAAGATACCTAACTGTTGCATATGTGAGATTAAGACACATATGTGTCTTACCTACAACTCTGGACTCCTGTTTGTTGATAACATAAGGCAGGAGGAACACTGCAATAGACCTGTTGGCCCATGCAAGGAATGTACCACCCATGCAGCTGTCCAACCCTCTCCCAAAGCTGCCCAAGAATTTGCTTCAGTACCTCAGGTACTGAACATTAAAATGGTATAAAATACCGACAGGTTGTTAGGTAAGACACATATGCAACAGTTAGGTATCTTTATTTCGAAACGTTTCGCCTACACAGTAGGCTTCTTCAGTCGAGTACAGAAAAGTTGACAGAAGCAGAAGAGACTTGAAGACGATGTAATCAGTCCATCACTCTTAAAGTTTTGAGGTGGTCAGTCCCTCAGTCTAGAGAAGAGCATTGTTTCATAGTCTGAATATTGTAGGCGAAACGTTTCGAAATAAAGATACCTAATTGTTGCATATGTGTCTTACCTAACACCTCAGGTACTAATCAAACCCAGCATTTTGTACTCGTATATTTGCCCAATCTGTTTTTAAAGCTACCCAAGGTCTTAGCCTCTATTACCCTACTCGGCAGATTGTTCCACGCATCGAACATAAGAACATAACAAAGGAGGAACACTGTAACAGGCCTGCTGGCCCATTTTAGACAGGTCCTTTCCAAATCCAACGCAATGACAAAAATATTTGTGCAACCCTTTTTCATTGTTACCCAATGTGTATATCCCGCTTAAATCCAACCCCTCTCACTCATGAATTTATCCAAATAAACAATATAAAAAAAATATCAATTTTTTGTATCGTAATCAACAACCTTAAAAGCTTTGCTGAAGGAAGTTGATAAATTAGTTAGGCAGGAATGACCACGTTTAGTTTTCGTATTCTGTTTGGCTAAATTCTATATTATTTAGTTAATAAGCGCTAGGGTTATAGATATTCCCGAAGTTTTAGCGAGGCTGGCTATACACATGATCCACAATGCGTCGTATTTACACCTGACCTCGAGTGTCAATGTGACCTGACCTCGCGTCATATAAAAACCAGTGTCCTGAGTATTATCTTCATCTCGCCTTTGTGTCTAGTTGTCGATCAAGAGTCTTACGATGGATGTCAGTGACCAAGAGCTGGAACTCACCGAACGTGAACTACACGACTATATAATGCACAAAATTTGTCCCACGGAATCTTCTTGGGATCGCACCCAGCCACGATCTCCGGAACAGCAGCTTCTGTTCCACATTGATCGCCTCTCAGATGCTCGATTACAAGAAATTGCCGAAAAAATCTTGTCGGTTCTTCAGAATGTCTTCGATGAACCAAACGTTGAGGCCCACAGCCGGTCCAGAACCTTGACAAACAAGCAGTCTGTGACACGAATACTGGACCAGCCCATGGTCCAGTGCAAGAACGGTTTAGTGGTTCAGTCCGGCTTCAACGATCCATTATTCCGGTCTAACACCAACGATCCATTGTTCCGGTCCAACTACAACGATTCAGTGAACCGGTCTGACGTCAGCTATCCAGTGAACCGGTCTGACAACACCTATCCAGTGGACCAGTCCATCTACAATGACCCATTGTTCCGGTCCATTTACAGCGATCTAATGAGCCTTTCTGACAATTATCCAGTGAACCGATCCAAGTACAGTGCCCTAGTGAACCAGTCCAAGTACAGTGCCCTAGTGAACCAGTCCAAGTACAGTGCCCTAGTGAACCAGTCCAAGTACAATAATCCAGTGAACCAGTCCACGTACAATAATCCAGTGAACCAATCCAAGTACAGTGCCCTAGTGAACCAGTCCACGTACAATAATCCAGTGAACCAGTCCACGTACAATAATCCAGTGAACCAGTCCACGTACAATAATCCAGTGAACCAGTCCACGTACAATAATCCAGTGAACCAGTCCACGTACAATAATCCAGTGAACCAGTCCAAGTACAACGTTCCAGTGAACCAGTCCAAGCACAATGCTCTAGTGAACCAGTCCACGTACAATAATCCAGTGAACCATTCCAAGTACAACGTTCCAGTGAACCAGTCCAAGCACAATGCTCTAGTGAACCAGTCTACGTACAATAATCCAGTGAACCATTCCAAGTACAACGTTCCAGTGAACCAGTCCAAGCACAATGCTCTAGTGAACCAGTCCACGTACAATAATCCAGTGAACCATTCCAAGTACAACGTTCCAGTGAACCAGTCCAAGCACAATGCTCTAGTGAACCAGTCCACGTACAATAATCCAGTGAACCATTCCAAGTACAACGTTCCAGTGAACCAGTCCAAGCACAATGCTCTAGTGAACCAGTCCACGTACAATAATCCAGTGAACCATTCCAAGTACAACGTTCCAGTGAACCAGTCCAAGCACAATGCTCTAGTGAACCAGTCTACGTACAATAATCCAGTGAACCATTCCAAGTACAACGTTCCAGTGAACCAGTCCAAGCACAATGCTCTAGTGAACCAGTCCACGTACAATAATCCAGTGAACCATTCCAAGTACAACGTTCCAGTGAACCAGTCCAAGCACAATGCTCTAGTGAACCAGTCCACGTACAATAATCCAGTGAACCATTCCAAGTACAACGTTCCAGTGAACCAGTCCAAGCACAATGCTCTAGTGAACCAGTCCACGTACAATAATCCAGTGAACCATTCCAAGTACAACGTTCCAGTGAACCAGTCCAAGCACAATGCTCTAGTGAACCTGTCCAAGTACAATAATCCAGTGAACCAATCTAAGTATAATGTTCTAGTGAACCAGTCCAACAACGACACACTGAACCAGTCCAACGACATACTGAACCAGTCCAGCGACCCACTTAACCAGTCTCACAGCGACCCACTTAACCAGTCTCACAGCGACCCACTTAACCAGTCTCACAGCGACCCACTTAACCAGTCTCACAGCGACCCACTTAACCAGTCTCACAGCGACACACTGAACCAGTCTTGCAGCGACCCACTGAACCAGTCTCACAGCGACCCACTTAACCAGTCTTACAGCGACACACTGGACCACTCCAACAACGACACACTGAACCAGTCTTACAGCGACACACTGAACCAGTCTTACAGCGACACACTGGACCACTCCAACAACGACACACTGAACCAGTCTTACAGCCACGCACTGAATCACTCCAACAACGACACATTGAACCAGTCATACTACAAGGAGAATGGAGATTGCGTGAAACTCTCTGAGTCACTGAGAGTTGGCGTCTCAGGAGCTGCGTCTAGCACCAAGACGAAGGAGGAACCACCTGAGGCAGGAAAACGCGCACACCGGCGCAAGACTCACCAATGTCCTCACTGCTCCAAGCTCTATTCCTCGAGGAGCAAGCTTAAGCGGCACCTCGAGTCCCATTTGAGTTGCCATCCACAGGTAAGTCGACAACCTTTAGCGATCTCGTAGACGCTGTAGAATTTAGTTTTTTGCTACCTTACACTGTTTTTTTTTTTTTACATTCACTAGCTACATCAGTCACACTTCTGCATTCAGTGTTTTTATTGCCTTGTTTGTAGTACGTATTGATAATGAATCACAGCACATGAGTATATATGGTCTTCATGTGGGAACAGACAACACAGTAAATTTGACTGTTACTCTCGTAGCTCATTACAGTGATCATTTTAATTCATGTTCTTATTTTCTGTTTGTTCCTCAGAAGAGTGAAACTGAGTGGACGGTGACTGGGAGAGGACTGAAACTCACTCTGAAGAAGACTGAAAGTTCAGGATACTGAATGAACTCCGTGTTGAGCTTCACATGGAGCTCTCGGCTGAGTCGTGGTGGTGCTACGCTTCTTCCTTCAACATTTCTGACGCAAGATGGAGACGCATGAACCTGGATTTACAAGACGCAGAAGACGTTGTACGAGATGCATCGTTGCTTTAGTATTTACTAAATATAATTAGGCGTGAATGGATGCATTTTACACGCCTTTATTACAGACTTTTCAGTTCTGGGACAAAAATATTGCATGACACTCATTTATAACCCTGACACGTGTTCATAACACTTGTGTTTGTAAATATTTAATGTAAAATATTGTATAATAAACATCATAACTCACTGTTGTGTTTGTTTAAAATATTTTCGGAGAGATTGGTATAATTACTTGTCTAGTTTGGGCCGGTAGCACTGCTGCAGTAGGCAGGTAGGTTCCATTGTTACTAGTCTTTTTGGCTCATAAGAACATAACATAAGAAAAGAGGAACACTGCAGCAGGCCTGTTGGCCCATACTAGGCAGGTCCTTTACAATTCATCCCACTAACAAACATTTGACCAACCCAATTTTCAATGCCACCCAAGAAACAAGCTCCGATGTGCCCCTCCCACTCATGTACTTCTCCAACCTAAAGACCTTGTTAATATCCCCTTTATTAATACCTATCTTCCACTTATACACTTCGATCAGGTCTCCCCTCATTCTTCGTCTAACAAGTGAATGTAACTTAAGAGTCTTCAATCTTTCTTCATAAGGAAGATTTCTAATGCTATGTATTAATCTAGTCATCCTACGCTGAATGTTTTCTAACGAATTTGTCCATTCTGCATAATCTAGGCGAGGCCTTACCAATGATGTATAAAGCTGCAGTATGACCTCTGGACTTCTGTTGCTTACACTTCTTGATATAAATCCCAGTAATCTATTTGCCTTATTACGTACGCTTAGGCATTGCTGTCTTGGTTTAAGGTTGCTGCTTACCATAACCCCCAAGTCCTTTTCGCAATCTGTATGGCTAACTTCTACATTATTTAACTTTAAGTGCTAGGGTTATGGACACTCCCGAGCTTCAGAACCTTGCATTTATCTACATTGAACTGCATCTGCCACTTTTCTGACCAAGAGTAGTTTGTCTAAATCCTCCTGAAGTTCCCTAACATCTACGTTTGAATCAATTATCCTACCTATCTTCGTGTCATCGGCGAATTTGCTCATATCACTAGTAATTCCTTCATCAAGATCATTGATATATATTATAAACAACAACGGGCCCAAGACTGATCCCTGTGGAACGCCATTTGTTACTGATCCCCACTCGGATTTAACCCCATTTATGGACACTTTCTGCTCCCTGTCTGTGAGCCATGATTCGATCCACGAGAGCACCCTTCCCCCAATGCCATGAGCTGCTACTTTCTTCAACAGTCTTTGGTGCGGAACTCTATCAAATGCCTTACTAAAATCTAAGTAAATAATATCAAATTCTTTATCGTGGTCAACAGCCTCAAAAGCTTTACTGAAGAAAGTTAATAAATTAGTTAGACAAGACCGGCCTCTTGTGAATCCATGTTGAGTATCATTAATCAAGCTATGCTTATCGAGATGGCTTCTTATAATTTGAGGTATAATTGACTCTAGTAATTTGCCTACAATTGAGGTCAGGCTTATTGGGCGGTAATTTGACGGTAACGACTTGTCCCCTGTTTTAAAAATAGGAATTACATTAGCCATCTTCCACATATCAGACACTACACCTTTGTCTTCGATAAAATGAGAAATATAAATATATTTCGAGAAATTATTTCCAGTGTTTTTTGTACATTGTTATTATTGCAACTAGGAACACCATCCTTCACACCAGACACATCCATGAATTAGTCTCTCTTCGCCCCCCATCCCCTCATGCACAACCTGACCTTGACCCCTTCGGCTTGATGTATTTCTCCATTTACCCCTTTACTTCCATACAAAAAATTTATCGCCATCATAAAGGGACAGAAAAACAAGGTCGGAAAAAAAAATTATTCAGGTTTTGCAAAAAAATAGTCATGTAATTTTTTACCCCCCAGGGGGTAATTTACCCCTAGTTGAGAATCTCTGACCTAGAAGGTCACGTGAATTAGAACGTTGCCAGGATGCTTATAAAGGTAAAACGACTCCAGTAATGTAATGTTATAATTAACCTTTACTGTTCAGTCCAGTACTTTAATAACCGTCTAACGTGACTTCCATGACTGTCAAGGTACATTATCAGGTACTTCTGCACCAGGTACCCTCAGCCATATGTATGTGACTTCTGATCTGCACCAGGTACACTCAGCCACATGTATGTGACTTCTGATCTGCACCAGGTACACTCAGACACATGTATGTGACTTCTGATCTGCACCAGGTACACTCAGACACATAATGATCTACACTAGGTACTATCATGTATGTGACCGTTGTTTGTGTCTCACCGGTTGCCCTGTATGTGTACCTTACCTTTGATATACCTTTGAAGAGTCTCGAGAGTTTCACTACTCTTGGAGCCTAGCCATGGGCCTGGCTCGTGTGGTGCTTGCCTGGTCAACCAGGCTGTTGCTGCTGGAGATCCGCTGCCCCACATATCCATCACAGCTTGGTTGACCTGGCACCTGGTAAAGATACTTGTCAAGTTGCCTCTTGAAGGTTTCTGCACTTGTTCCAGCCGTGTTTCTGATATCTTCTGGTAAGATGTTGAAGTCTGGGACCCTGGATATTGATACAGTGTTCCCTTAGTGTCCCCACAGCACCCCTGCTCCTCACTGGGTTTATTTTACACTTCCTCCCATATCTCTCACTCCAGTATGTTGTTATGGCAGTGTGTAGATTTGGAACCAATCCCTCGAGCCGTAAACGATCTTTGTATTTGTTCCAGCTCTGATATTTTTCCTGCTCTGAACGGGACCGTCAGCACTGAGCAATATTCTAAGTGAGGGAACGCTAGTGATTTGAAGAGTGTCACCATCGGCATTATTTCCTTTGTTTTGAAAGTTCTCAATACCCACCCAGTCATCTTCCTGGTTGTCGTGATCTTTGTCTTGTTATGGTCTTTACAAGAAAGGTCAGCTGACATAATTATTCCCAGGTCTTACACGTGTTCCTTACGTTCTATTTGGTAACCCTCATGCTGTTCTCCACTAGAAAACCCTGCTGATGTCTTCCTGTAATTTTTCAGTGTCCTCTACCGTACTGACTTTCATGCTTATTTTAGTGTCATCTGCAAATGATGATACAGAAGTGTGACAGGTGTTTTTATCTTTGCTTTGAGGACGAGAAACAGCAGAGGTGCCAGGATAGTGCCTTGAAGCACTGAGCTCTTTACATCGCTGATGCTGGATCTTGCTCTGTTCACTTACTACTTTTTTTGTGTTCTGCCTACCTTCTTTGTAATGCCTATGGCCCTCATTTTGTGCGCAATCACTCCATGATCGCATTTCTCAAACGCCTTTGCAAAATCTTTGTAAATCACATCTGCATTTTGGTCGTCTTCCAGTACCTCCATAATTCTGTCATAATGGTTCAGCAGCTGTCACAGACATGATCGTCCTGATCTAAAACCATGCTGCTTCGGGTTATGTTGGTTGGGCTGGTCCATGAAATTTGTAGTGTGCCGTCTCATCACTCTTTCGAAGATTTTTATGTGAGAAGTTAGGGCTACTGGTTTGTAATTTTTAGCTAGTGCTCTACTACCTCCCTTATGCAAAGGAGCTATGTCTGTACTCTTTAAGGCCTCTGGTATTTCACCTGGATCTAAGCTCTTTCTCCAAAGAATACCGAGGGCTCGTGCTAGTGGTACTTTGCACTTCCTTATAAATAGAGCATTCCAGGAGTCTGGTCCATCTGTGGGATTTGTAATAATGTCAGTTGGTCTGTGCAGCCTTCTGCTGCAATGAAAAATATTTCTGCATTCTCTACCTTGCTGTCATTTAGTGGGTTCCTGAACACCGATTCATACTGAGGGAGGGACAGTGTTGTGACCCATTGTCACTGAAGGCCAACGTGTCTCCCAGGTACATCAATATCAGTCAGTATAATCTATTTTAGATGTGCTAGAGTTCTCCCCAGTTATGTTGGAGAAACGCTAATTCAAGATTGTGTACTTATGAAAATTCATCCCCATAATTTCTCACAAACTGATTCAACCTTACGTAAAGTACAACTCTACCTATACATAAGTGGAATAGTCTGCCAAACCGAGTCACTAAGACTAACAGTCAACGTAAAAATAAAAATATCTATATTAATATTGGTAGAATTACCGACACAAGCGCAACTAATGTAACATTTTACTGTGGCAACGTCTCGCTCTCTCAATTAGCTTCAAAATATCTGCCATCACATAATGTGATGGATCGTCATTAAGTGGTTGACTAAAACATCGTCTGAGAGCGTCGGTCATGTGACCAGACTTTGATCTCACTGGGTAATAATGTGAATAACAAAATTAATGACTACCTGTTATTATTGTGGAAATAAACACAACGAGTTTTTAAATGTTTAGTAAAAATGTTGTGAAAATGATCAAAATATTGTTAATTCTCTTTAAATATGGCAAACATCGAAGCAGTGAAGACACTGCTACGTCTTGTATTAAAACAGTGAAGACACTGCTGCGTCTTGTATTAAAACAGTGAAGACACTGCTGCGTCTTGTATTAAACAGTGAAGACACTGCTGCGTCTTGCATTAAACAGTGAAGACACTGCTGAGTCTTGTATTAAAGCAGTGAAGACACTGCTGCGTATTGTATTAAAGCAGTGAAGACACTGCTGCGTCTTGTATTAAAGCAGTGAAGACACTGCTGCGTCTTGTATTAAAACAGTGAAGACGCTGCTACGCCTTTTATTAAACAGTGAAGACACTGCTACGCTTTGTGTTAAACCAGTGAAGACACTGTTACGTCTTGTAATAAAACAGTGAAGACACTGCCGCGTCATGTATTAAAGCAGTGAAGACACTGCTGCGTCTTGTATTAAAGCAGTGAAGACACTGCTGCGTGTTGTATTAAAACAGTGAAGACACTGCTGCGTCTTGTATTAAAGCAGTGAAGACACTGCTGCGTCTTGTATTAAAATAGTGAAGACACTGCCGCGTCTTGTATTAAAATAGTGAAGACACTGCCGCGTCATGTATTAAACAGTGAAAACACTGCTGCGTTTTGTATTAAACAGTGAAAACACTGCTGCGTCTTGTATTAAAACAGTGAAGACACTGCTGTGTCTTGTATTAAAACAGTGAAGACACTGCTACGCTTTGTATTAAAGCAGTGAAGACACTGCTGCGTCTTGTATTAAAACAGTGAAGACACTGCTGCGTCTTGTATTAAAACAGTGAAGACACTGCTGCGTCTTGTATTAAAACAGTGAAGACACTGCTGCGTATTGTATTAAACAGTGAAAACACTGCTGCGTCTTGTATTAAAACAGTGAAGACACTGCTGAGTCTTGTATTAAAGCAGTGAAGACACTGCTGCGTATTGTATTAAAGCAGTGAAGACACTGCTGCGTCTTGTATTAAAGCAGTGAAGACACTGCTGCGTCTTGTATTAAAACAGTGAAGACACTGCTGAGTCTTGCATTAAAGCAGTGAAGACACTGCTGCGTCTTGTATTAAAAAGCTGAATACACTGCTACACTTTGTATTAAAGCAGTGAAGACACTGCTGCGTCTTGTATTAAACAGTGAAGACACTGCTGCGTCTTGTATTAAAACAGCGAAGACACTGCTGCGTCTTGTATTAAAACAGTGAAGACACTGCTACGTCTTGTATTAAAGCAGTGAAGACACTGCTGCGTCTTGTATTAAAACAGTGAAGACACTGCTGCGTCTTGTATTAAAGCAGTGAAGACACTGCTGCGTCTTGTATTAAAGCAGTGAAGACACTGTTGCGTTTTGTATTAAAACAGTGAAGACACTGCTGCGTACTGTATTAAACAGTGAAGACACTGCTGCGTCTTGTATTAAAACAGTGAAGACACTGCTACACTTTGTATTAAAACAGTGAAGACACTGCTGCGTCTTGTATTAAACAGTGAAAACACTGCTGCGTCTTGTATTAAAACAGTGAAGACACTGCTACACTTTGTATTAAAACAGTGAAGACACTGCTACACTTTGTATTAAAACAGTGAAGACACTGCTGCGTATTGTATTAAACAGTGAAAACACTGCTGCGTCTTGTATTAAAACAGTGAAGACACTGCTGAGTCTTGTATTAAAGCAGTGAAGACACAGCTGCGTATTGTATTAAAGCAGTGAAGACACTGCTGCGTCTTGTATTAAAGCAGTGAAGACACTGCTGCGTCTTGTATTAAAACAGTGAAGACACTGCTGCGTCTTGTATTAAAACAGTGAAGACACTGCTGCGTCTTGTATTAAACAGTGTAAACACTGCTGCGTATTAAACAGTGTAAACACTGCTGCGTCTTGTATTAAAGCAGTGAAGACACTGCTGCGTCTTGTATTAAACAGTGAAGACACTGCTGCGTCTTGTCTTAAAACAGCGAAGACACTGCTGCGTCTTGTATTAAAACAGTGAAGACACTACTACGCTTTGTATTAAAGCACTGAAGACACTGCTGCGTCTTGTATTAAAACAGCGAAGACACTGCTGCGTCTTGTATTAAAAAGCTGAATACACTGCTACACTTTGTATTAAAGCAGTGAAGACACTGCTGCGTCTTATATTAAAGCACTGAAGACACTGCTGCGTCTTGTATTAAACAGTGAAAACACTGCTGCGTCTTGTATTAAACAGTGTAAACACTGCTGAGTCTTGTATTAAAGCAGTGAAGACACTGCTGCGTATTGTATTAAAGCAGTGAAGACACTGCTGCGTCTTGTATTAAAACAGTGAAGACACTGCTGCGTATTGTATTAAAACAGTGAAGACACTGCTGCGTCTTGTATTAAAACAGTGAAGACACTGCTGCATCTTGTATTAAAACAGTGAAGACACTGCTGCGTCTTGTATTAAAACAGTGAAGACACTGCTGCGTATTGCATTAAACAGTGAAGACACTGCTGCGTCTTGTATTAAAGCAGTTAAGACACTGCTGCGTCTTGTATTAAAACAGTGAAGACACTGCTGCGTCTTGTATTAAAATAGTGAAGACACTGCCGCGTCTTGTATTAAAATAGTGAAGACACTGCTGCGTATTGTATTAAACATAGAAGACACTGCAGCGTCTTGTATTTAAGCAGTGAAGACACTGCTGCGTCTTGTATTAAACAGCGAAGACACTGCTGCGTCTTATATTAAAGCACTGAAGACACTGCTGCGTCTTGTATTAAAC
Source organism: Cherax quadricarinatus (assembly GCF_038502225.1). Lineage (NCBI taxonomy): Eukaryota > Metazoa > Arthropoda > Malacostraca > Decapoda > Parastacidae > Cherax > Cherax quadricarinatus. The sequence goes on along the minus strand of NW_027196377.1, from coordinate 10,977 downwards.
AGTGAAAACACTGCTGCGTCTTGTATTAAAAAGCTGAAGACACTGCTACACTTTGTATTAAAACAGTGAAGACACTGCTACACTTTGTATTAAAACAGTGAAGACACTGCTGCGTATTGTATTAAACAGTGAAAACACTGCTGCGTCTTGTATTTAAAAGCTGAAGACACTGCTACACTTTGTATTAAAGCAGTGAAGACACTGCTGCGTCTTGTATTAAACAGTGAAAACACTGCTGCGTCTTGTATTAAACAGTGAAAACACTGCTGAGTCTTGTATTAAACAGTGAAAACACTGCTGAGTCTTGTATTAAAACAGTGAAGACATTGCTACACTTTGTATTAAAGCAGTGAAGACACTGCTGCGTCTTGTATTAAAACAGTGAAGACACTGCTGCGTATTGTATTAAAGCAGTGAAGACACTGCTGAGTCTTGTATTAAAGCAGTGAAGACACTGCTGCGTGTTGTATTAAAACAGTGAAGACACTGCTGCGTGTTGTATTAAAACAGTGAAGACACTGCTGCGTCTTGTATTAAAGCAGTGAAGACACTGCTGCGTCTTGTATTAAAAGTGTAAACACTGCTGATTAAACAGTGAAGACACTGCTGCGTCTTGTATTAAACAGTGTAAACACTGCTAAGTCTTGTATTAAAGCAGTGAAGACACTGCTGCGTCTTGTATTAAAACAGTGAAGACACTGCTGCGTCTTGTATTAAAACAGTGAAGACACTGCTGCGTGTAAAACACTGCTGCGTCTTATATTAAAGCACTGAAGACACTGCTGCTTCTTGTATTAAACAGCGAAGACACTGCTGCACTCTTGTATTAAAACAGTGAAGACACTGCTGCGTCTTGTATTAAAGCAGTGAAGACACTGCTGCGTCTTGTATTAAAAGCAGTGAAGACACTGCTGCGTCTTGTATTAAAACAGCGAAGACACTGCTACGTCTAGTATTAAACCGTGAAAACACTGCTGCGTCTTGTATTAAAGCAGTGAAGACACTGCTGTGTCTTGTATTAAAACAGCGAAGACACTGCTGCGTCTTGTATTAAAGCAGTGAAGACACTGCTGCGTGTTGTATTAAAACAGTGAAGACACTGCTGCGTCTTGTATTAAAGCAGTGAAGACACTGCCGCGTCATGTATTAAAGCAGTGAAGACACTGCTGCGTCTTGTATTAAAGCAGTGAAGACACTGCTGCGTGTTGTATTAAAACAGTGAAGACACTGCTGCGTCTTGTATTAAAGCAGTGAAGACACTGCTGCGTCTTGTATTAAAACAGTGAAGACACTGCTGCGCATTGTATTAAACAGTGAAGACACTGCTGCGTCTTGTATTAAACAGTGTAAACACTGCTGAGTCTTGTATTAAAGCAGTGAAAACACTGCTACGCCTTTTGTTAAACAGTGAAGACACTGCTGCGTCTTGTATTAAACAGTGTAAACACTGCTGCGTCTTGTATTAAAGCATTGAAGACACTGCTGCGTCTTGTATTAAAGCAGTGAAGACACTGCTGCGTCTTGTATTAAAACAGTGAAGACACTGCTGCGTATTGTATTAAACAGTGAAGACACTGCTGCGTCTTGTATTAAAGCAGTGAAGACACTGCTGCGTCTTGTATTAAAACAGTGAAGACACTGCTGCGTCTTGTATTTAACAGTAAAGACACTGCTGCGTCTTGTATTAAAACAGTGAAGACACTGCTACGCTTTGTATTAAAGCACTGAAGACACTGCTGCGTCTTGTATTAAACAGCGAAGACACTGCTGCGTCTTATATTAAAGCACTGAAGACACTGCTGCGTCTTGTATTAAACAGTGAAAACACTGCTGCGTCTTGTATTAAACAGTGAAACCACTGCTGCGTCTTGTATTAAAAAGCTGAAGACACTGCTACACTTTGTATTAAAGCAGTGAAAACACTGCTGCGTCTTGTATTAAAACAGTGAAGACACTGCTACACTTTGTATTAAAACAGTGAAGACACTGCTACACTTTGTATTAAACAGTGAAAACACTGCTGCGTTTTGTATTAAACAGTGAAAACACTGCTGCGTCTTGTATTAAAACAGTGAAGACACGGCTGCGTCTTGTATTAAAGCAGTGAAGACTGCTGTGTCTTGTATTAAACAGTGAAGACACTGCTGCATCTTGTATTAAAACAGTGAAGACACTGCTGCGTCTTGTATTAAAACAGTGAAGACACTGCTGCGTCTTGTATTAAAACAGTGAAGACACTGCTGCGTATTGCATTAAACAGTGAAGACACTGCTGCGTCTTGTGTTAAATCAGTGAAGACACTGCTGCGTATTGTATTAAACAGTGAAGACACTGCTGCGTCTTGAATTAAAGCAGTTAAGACACTGCATCGTCTTGTATTAAAACAGTGAAGACACTGCTGCATCTTGTATTAAAACAGTGAAGACACTGCTGCGTCTTGTATTAAAACAGTGAAGACACTGCTGCGTATTGCATTAAACAGTGAAGACACTGCTGCGTCTTGTATTAAAAAGCTGAAGACACTGCTACACTTTGTACTAAAGCAGTGAAGACACTGCTGCGTCTTGTATTAAAACAGCGAAGACACTGCTGCGTCTTGTATTAAAACAGTGAAGACATTGCTACGCGTTGTATTAAAGCAGTGAAGACACTGCTGCGTCTTGTATTAAACAGTGAAAACACTGCTGCGTCTTGTATTAAAACAGCGAAGACACTGCTGCGTCTTGTATTAAAACAGTGAAGACACTGCTGCGCCTTACATTAAAACAGTGAAGACACTGCTGTGTATTGTATTAAACAGTGAAGACACTACTGCGCCTTGCATTAAAACAGTGAAGACACTGCTGCGTCTTGTATTAAAACAGTGAAGACACTGCTGCGTCTTGTATTAAACAGTGTAAACACTGCTAAGTCTTGTATTAAAGCAGTGAAGACACTGCTGCGTCTTGTATTAAAACAGTGAAGACACTGCTGCGTCTTGTATTAAAACAGTGAAGACACTGCTACACTTTGTATTAAAACAGTGAAGACACTGCTGCGTATTGTATTAAACAGTGAAAACACTGCTGCGTCTTGTATTAAAAAGCTGAAGACACTGCTACACTTTGTATTAAAGCAGTGAAGACACTGCTGCGTCTTGTATTAAACAGTGAAAACACTGCTGCGTCTTGTATTAAACAGTGAAAACACTGCTGAGTCTTGTATTAAACAGTGAAAACACTGCTGACTCTTGTATTAAAACAGTGAAGACATTGCTACACTTTGTATTAAAGCAGTGAAGACACTGCTGCGTCTTGTATTAAAACAGTGAAGACACTGCTGCGTATTGTATTAAAGCAGTGAAGACACTGCATCGTCTTGTATTAAAACAGTGAAGACACTGCTGCATCTTGTATTAAAACAGTGAAGACACTGCTGCGTCTTGTATTAAAACAGTGAAGATACTGCTGCGTCTTGTATTAAACAGTGAAGACACTGCTGCGTCTTGTATTAAACAGTGAAGACACTGCTGCTTCTTGTATTAAAACAGTGAATACACTGCTGCGTCTTGTATTAAAACAGTGAAGACACTGCTACACTTTGTATTAAAATAGTGAAGACACTGCTGCGTCTTGTATTAAACAGTGAAGACACTGCTGCGTCTTGTATTAAAAAGCTGAAGACACTGCTATTAAAGCAGTGAAGACACTTTGTATTAAAGCAGTGAAGACACTGCTGCGTCTTGTATTAAACAGTGAAAACACTGCTGAGTCTTGTATTAAACAGTGAAAACACTGCTGACTCTTGTATTAAAACAGTGAAGACACTGCTGCGTATTGTATTAAACAGTGAAGACACTGCTACACTTTGTATTAAAATAGTGAAGACACTGCTGCGTATTGTATTAAACAGTGAAAACACTGCTGCGTCTTGTATTAAAAAGCTGAAGACACTGCTACACTTTGTATTAAAGCAGTGAAGACACTGCTGCGTCTTGTATTAAACAGTGAAAACACTGCTGCGTCTTGTATTAAACAGTGAAAACACTGCTGAGTCTTGTATTAAACAGTGAAAACACTGCTGACTCTTGTATTAAAACAGTGAAGACATTGCTACACTTTGTATTAAAGCAGTGAAGACACTGCTGCGTCTTGTATTAAAACAGTGAAGACACTGCTGCGTATTGTATTAAAGCAGTGAAGACACTGCTGAGTCTTGTATTAAAGCAGTGAAGACACTGCTGCGTCTTGTATTAAAACAGTGAAGACACTGCTGCGTGTTGTATTAAAACAGTGAAGACACTGCTGCGTCTTGTATTAAAGCAGTGAAGACACTGCTGCGTCTTGTATTAAACAGTGTAAACACTGCTGAGTCTTGTATTAAAGCAGTGAAGACACTGCTGCGTCTTGTATTAAACAGTGTAAACACTGCTAAGTCTTGTATTAAAGCAGTGAAGACACTGCTGCGTCTTGTATTAAAGCAGTGAAGACACTGCTGCGTCTTGTATTAAACAGTGAAAACACTGCTGCGTCTTGTATTAAACAGTGAAAACACTGCTGAGTCTTGTATTAAACAGTGAAAACACTGCTGACTCTTGTATTAAAACAGTGAAGACATTGCTACACTTTGTATTAAAGCAGTGAAGACACTGCTGCGTCTTGTATTAAAACAGTGAAGACACTGCTGCGTATTGTATTAAAGCAGTGAAGACACTGCTGAGTCTTGTATTAAAGCAGTGAAGACACTGCTGCGTCTTGTATTAAAACAGTGAAGACACTGCTGCGTCTTGTATTAAAGCAGTGAAGACACTGCTGCGTCTTGTATTAAAACAGTGAAGACACTGCTGCGTCTTGTATTAAAGCAGTGAAGACACTGCTGCGTCTTGTATTAAACAGTGAAGACACTGCTGCGTCTTGTCTTAAAACAGCGAAGACACTGCTGCGTCTTGTATTAAAACAGTGAAGACACTGCTGCGTCTTGTATTAAAGCAGTGAAGACACTGCTGCGTCTTGTATTAAAGCAGTGAAGACACTGCTGCGTCTTGTATTAAAACAGTGCTGCGTCTTGTATTACAGTGAAGACACTGCTGCGTCTTGTATTAAAGCATTGAAGACACTGCTGCGTCTTGTATTAAAGCAGTGAAGACACTGCTGCGTCTTGTATTAAAGCAATGAAAACACTGCTGCGTCTTGTATTAAAACAGCGAAGACACTGCTGCGTCTTGTATTAAAGCAGTGAAGACACTGCTGCGTCTTCTATTAAACAGTGTAAACACTGCTGAGTCTTGTATTAAAGCAGTGAAGACACTGCTGCATCTTGTATTAAAACAGTGAAGACATTGCTACGCGTTGTATTAAAGCAGTGAAGACACTGCTGCGTCTTGTATTAAACAGTGAAAACACTGCTGCGTCTTGTATTAAAAAGCTGAAGACACTGCTACACTTTGTATTAAAGCAGTGAAGACACTGCTGCGTCTTGTATTAAACAGTGAAAACACTGCTGCGTCTTGTATTAAACAGTGAAAACACTGCTGAGTCTTGTATTAAACAGTGAAAACACTGCTGACTCTTGTATTAAAACAGTGAAGACATTGCTACACTTTGTATTAAAGCAGTGAAGACACTGCTGCGTCTTGTATTAAAACAGTGAAGACACTGCTGCGTATTGTATTAAAACAGTGAAGACACTGCTGCGTCTTGTATTAAAACAGTGAAGACACTGCTGCGCATTGTATTAAACAGTGAAGACACTGCTGCGTCTTGTATTAAACAGTGTAAACACTGCTGAGTCTTGTATTAAAGCAGTGAAAACACTGTTGCGTCTTGTATTAAAACAGCGAAGACACTGCTGCGTCTTGTATTAAAGCATTGAAGACACTGCTGCGTCTTGTATTAAAGCAGTGAAGACACTGCTGCGTCTTGTATTAAAGCAGTGAAGACACTGCTGCGTCTTGTATTAAAACAGTGAAGACACTGCTGCGTATTGTATTAAAGCAGTGAAGACACTGCTGAGTCTTGTATTAAAGCAGTGAAGACACTGCTGCGTGTTGTATTAAAACAGTGAAGACACTGCTGCGTGTTGTATTAAAACAGTGAAGACACTGCTGCGTCTTGTATTAAAGCAGTGAAGACACTGCTGCGTCTTGTATTAAAACAGTGAAGACACTGCTGCGCATTGTATTAAACAGTGAAGACACTGCTGCGTCTTGTATTAAACAGTGTAAACACTGCTGAGTCTTGTATTAAAGCAGTGAAAACACTGCTACGCCTTTTGTTAAACAGTGAAGACAGTGCTGCATCTTGTATTAAACAGTGTAAACACTGCTGAGTCTTGTATTAAAACAGTGAAGACACTGCCGCGTCATGTATTAAAGCAGTGAAGACACTGCTGAGTCTTGTATTAAAGCAGTGAAGACACTGCTGCGTGTTGTATTAAAACAGTGAAGACACTGCTGAGTCTTGTATTAAAGCAGTGAAAACACTGCTGCGTCTTGTATTAAAACAGCGAAGACACTGCTGCGTCTTGTATTAAAGCAGTGAAGACACTGCTGCGTCTTGTATTAAAACAGTGAAGACACTGCTGAGTCTTGTATTAAAGCAGTGAAGACACAGCTGCGTATTGTATTAAAGCAGTGAAGACACTGCTGCGTCTTGTATTAAAGCAGTGAAGACACTGCTGCGTCTTGTATTAAAGCAGTGAAGACACTGCTGCGTCTTGTATTAAAACAGCGAAGACACTGCTACGTCTTGTATTAAACAGTGAAAACACTGCTGCGTCTTGTATTAAACAGTGAAAACACTGCTGCGTCTTGTATTAAAACAGTGAAGACACTGCTACACTTTGTATTAAAACAGTGAAGACACTGCTACACTTTGTATTAAACAGTGAAAACACTGCTGCGTTTTGTATTAAACAGTGAAAACACTGCTGCGTCTTGTATTAAAACAGTGAAGACACGGCTGCGTCTTGTATTAAAGCAGTGAAGACTGCTGTGTCTTGTATTAAACAGTGAAGACACTGCTGCATCTTGTATTAAAACAGTGAAGACACTGCTGCGTCTTGTATTAAAACAGTGAAGACACTGCTGCGTCTTGTATTAAAACAGTGAAGACACTGCTGCGTATTGCATTAAACAGTGAAGACACTGCTGCGTCTTGTGTTAAATCAGTGAAGACACTGCTGCGTATTGTATTAAACAGTGAAGACACTGCTGCGTCTTGAATTAAAGCAGTTAAGACACTGCATCGTCTTGTATTAAAACAGTGAAGACACTGCTGCATCTTGTATTAAAACAGTGAAGACACTGCTGCGTCTTGTATTAAACAGTGAAAACACTGCTGCGTCTTGTATTAAAAAGCTGAAGACACTGCTACACTTTGTACTAAAGCAGTGAAGACACTGCTGCGTCTTGTATTAAAACAGCGAAGACACTGCTGCGTCTTGTATTAAAACAGTGAAGACACTGCTACGCTTTGTATTAAAGCAGTGAAGACACTGCTGCGTCTTGTATTAAAAAGCTGAATACACTGCTACACTTTGTATTAAAGCAGTGAAGACACTGCTGCGTCTTGTATTAAACAGTGAAGACATTGCTACGCGTTGTATTAAAGCAGTGAAGACACTGCTGCGTCTTGTATTAAACAGTGAAGACACTGCTGCATCTTGTATTAAAACAGTGAAGACACTGCTGCGTCTTGTATTAAAACAGTGAAGACACTGCTGCGTATTGCATTAAACAGTGAAGACACTGCTGCGTCTTATATTGAAACAGTGAAGTCACTGCTGCGTCTTGTATTAAAACAGTGAAGACACTGCTGCGTCTTGTATTAAAACAGTGAAGACACTGCTACACTTTGTATTAAAACAGTGAAGACACTGCTGCGTATTGTATTAAACAGTGAAAACACTGCTGCGTCTTGTATTAAAAAGCTGAAGACACTGCTACACTTTGTATTAAAGCAGTGAAGACACTGCTGCGTCTTGTATTAAACAGTGAAAACACTGCTGCGTCTTGTATTAAACAGTGAAAACACTGCTGAGTCTTGTATTAAACAGTGAAAACACTGCTGACTCTTGTATTAAAACAGTGAAGACATTGCTACACTTTGTATTAAAGCAGTGAAGACACTGCTGCGTCTTGTATTAAAACAGTGAAGACACTGCTGCGTCTTGTATTAAAGCAGTGAAGACACTGCTGCGTCTTGTATTAAAGCAGTGAAGACACTGCTGCGTCTTGTATTAAAACAGTGAAGACACTGCTGCGTCTTGTATTAAAACAGTGAAGACACTGCTGCGTATTGTATTAAACAGTGAAGACACTGCTGCGTCTTGTATTAAACAGTGAAGACACTGCTGCGTATTGTATTAAACAGTGAAGACACTGCTGCGTATTGTATTAAACAGTGAAGACACTGCTACACTTTGTATTAAAACAGTGAAGACACTGCTGCGTATTAAAACAGTGAAAACACTGCTGCGTCTTGTATTAAAACAGTGAAGACACTGCTACGCTTTGTATTAAAGCACTGAAGACACTGCTGCGTCTTGTATTAAACAGCGAAGACACTGCTGCGTCTTATATTAAACAGTGAAAACACTGCTGCGTCTTGTATTAAAACAGTGAAGACACTGCTGCGTCTTGTATTAAAACAGTGAAGACACTGCTACACTTTGTATTAAAACAGTGAAGACACTGCTGCGTATTGTATTAAACAGTGAAAACACTGCTGCGTCTTGTATTAAAAAGCTGAAGACACTGCTACACTTTGTATTAAAGCAGTGAAGACACTGCTGCGTCTTGTATTAAACAGTGAAAACACTGCTGCGTCTTGTATTAAACAGTGAAAACACTGCTGAGTCTTGTATTAAACAGTGAAAACACTGCTGAGTCTTGTATTAAAACAGTGAAGACATTGCTACACTTTGTATTAAAGCAGTGAAGACACTGCTGCGTCTTGTATTAAAACACTGAAGACACTTCTGCGTATTGTATTAAAGCAGAGAAGACACTGCTGAGTCTTGTATTAAAGCAGTGAAGACACTGCTGCGTGTTGTATTAAAACAGTGAAGACACTGCTGCGTGTTGTATTAAAACAGTGAAGACACTGCTGCGTCTTGTATTAAAGCAGTGAAGACACTGCTGCGTCTTGTATTAAACAGTGTAAACACTGCTGAGTCTTGTATTAAAGCAGTGAAGACACTGCTGCGTCTTGTATTAAACAGTGTAAACACTGCTGAGTCTTGTATTAAAGCAGTGAAGACACTGCTGCGTCTTGTATTAAAACAGCGAAGACACTGCTGCGTCTTGTATTAAAACAGTGAAGACACTGCTACGCTTTGTATTAAAGCAGTGAAGACACTGCTGCGTCTTGAATTAAAACAGTGAAGACACTGCTACGCTTTGTATTAAAGCAGTGAAGACACTGCTGCGTCTTGTATTAAAACAGTGAAGACACTGCTGCGTCTTGTATTAAAACAGTGAAGACACTGCTGCGTCTTGTATTAAAACAGTGAAGACACTGCTGCGTCTTGTATTAAAGCAGTGAAGACACTGTTGCGTTTTGTATTAAAACAGTGAAGACACTGCTGCGTCTTGTATTAAAGCAGTGAAGACACTGCTGCGTCTTGTATTAAAACAGTGAAGACACTGCTGCGTCTTGTATTAAAGCAGTGAAGACACTGCTGCGTCTTGTATTAAACAGTGAAGACACTGCTGCGTCTTGTATTAAAACAGTGAAGACACTGCTACGTCTTTGTATTAAAACAGTGAAGACACTGCTGCGTCTTGTATTAAACAGTGAAAACTGCTTGTATTAAATAGTGAAGACACTGCTGCGTCTTGTATTAAAGCAGTGAAGACACTGCTGCGTCTTGTATTAAAACAGTGAAGACACTGCTGCGCCTTGTATTAAAATTAAAGCAGTGAAGACACTGCTGCGTCTTGTATTAAACAGTGAAGACACTGCTGAGTCTTGTATTAAAGCAGTGAAAACACTGCTGAGTCTTGTATTAAACAGTGAAGACACTCTTGTATTAAAACAGTGAAGACACTGCTGCGTCTTGTATTAAAACAGTGAAGACACTGCTGCGTCTTGTATTAAAACAGTGAAGACACTGCTACGTATTGTATTAAACAATGAAGACACTGCTGCGTCTTGTGTTAAATCAGTGAAGACACTGCTGCGTATTGTATTAAACAGTGAAGACACTGCTGCGTCTTGTATTAAAGCAGTTAAGACACTGCATCGTCTTGTATTAAAACAGTGAAGACACTGCTGCGTCTTGTATTGCGTCTTGTAAAAGCAGTGAAGACACTGCTGCGTCTTGTATTAAAACAGCTGATTAAACAGTGAAGACACTGCTGCGTCTTGTATTAAACAGTGTAAACACTGCTGAGTCTTGCATTAAAACAGCGAAGACACTGCTGTGTCTTGTATTAAAACAGTGAAGACACTGCTACGCTTTGTATTAAAGCAGTGAAGACACTGCTGCGTCTTGTATTAAACAGTGAAGACACTGCTGTGTATTGTATTAAACAGTGAAGACACTGCTGTGTATTGTATTAAACAGTGAAGACACTGCTGCGTCTTATATTAAAGCAGTGAAGACACTGCTGCGCCTTGTATTAGAACAGTGAAGACACTGCTCCGTCTTGTATTAAAACAGTGAAGACACTGCGGCGCCTTGTATTAAAGCAGTGATGACACTGCTGCGTCTTGTTAAAACAGTGAAAACACTGCTTCGTCTTGTATTAAACAGTGAAAACACTGCTGCGTCTTGTATTAAAACAGTGAAGACACTGCTACGAATTGTATTAAACAGTGAAGACTGCTACGCCTTGTATTAAACAGTGAAAACATTGCTACGCCTTGTATTAAACAGTGAAAACATTGCTACGCCTTGTATTAAACAGTGAAGACTGCTACGCCTTGTATTAAACAGTGAAAACATTGCTACGCCTTGTATTAAACAGTGAAGACTGCTACGCCTTGTATTAAA